>NC_081423.1:31566708-31866708 GCF_949786415.1 Peromyscus eremicus
AGTTCATGTCCAGTCTCAGTTCACTTAGGAATGAACAGTCATTATTTTAGTCTCACAGACTTGACCTCAGTGTAATGTTCATCGCCCAAACTCCTCTCAGGAAAAGAGAATCACATATTGCCGAGCAAATCTCTCCTTGATTAGAGCTGCTGAAGATCTGGAGTCTCACAGTATTCGGTGACAGCCTTTTTGGACCCCTCTTTGAGGGTGACATCTGATTAAACATCTGTAGGTATCAAGACCTGGCTGATAGCCAGACCTCTCCTTCTGGCTGAATTTCCCTGGCCAAATGTGTCCTTTCAGCTCACATCTGTCCTCCAGGCTGGACACACACTGGGCACTAGCATGTTGGCAGGCTGTTTCACAATCACGGTTGTCTCTGTGTGGCCTGGCACATCCAGCACTCTTAATTACTTGACTAGCCTGAGGCTCATCTCTTGCAATCTTGTCCATCTTTAACAGCAAAGCTGTTCCCAGAGAAGTTTGCACACTTTTTATCAGATACATTACTAGGCATTTGGTATTGTATTTGTTTCTGTAACCATATGTTTTCTTTCATTTCATTTTCTGTTTGTTTCTGGTTTATGGGCATACAATTGGATTTTTACAGTAAAGCTCTGTGGTATCCAGCTCTGTACTAATGCAAAGTTGGAAGTAAAGCTATTGGTGTTTGGCGCTGCTGTCTAGTCGCCATTCTCTCACAGGAAGGTGAACTAAAGTTCTCTGGAAGCAGGACAGACTTCATAGGTAATGTATGCTTTGTGGTCATATAGTATGTCCTTCGGTCATAGTAAAGAGAGTTGAGCACAGAATAAGATTCATATTTATTTTCCTACTTTGCGTGTCAATGCAGATAGGCCAGAGACACTCTGCTTTATTTTAATCTCCCCATAAATAAATAGACACATTATACTAACTGGTGTTTTGGACCCGCTTAGAACACTGAGATGGAGTATTCTAGAATGTCGATTTCAGTAAGCCTGTTTGTTGTGTGTAATACTTTTCTTTAGATTCTTTCAAATCTTGTAGGTGTTTTTGTTCTTTACAAACAAGAAAATTTATTTTTTCCTTAAGTCTTTTTCTACATCTGATTTTACACACAAGAATTTCCAGTTCAATAAAAAAAAGTAAGTATTTATAGTGGACATCCCATTACACAGCCAAGGTAACAGGCTAAGTTTCAATATTTCATCATAAATATAATGTTTACTCTAAGTTCTTTCTATCCTTTGTCAAATTAAAGAAACTCCCATTTCTTATTTGATAAGAATTTGTTTTACAAATAGCTATCAAAGAAAGCATAAAATTTGGTCTGTCTACTAAGATGACTATATGGTTCTCTGCCATTATATACAAACTACAGTTTCCTAAATAAATATAAATATATATGTAGATGAATTTCTAAGTGGTCTTATTAAATAAAAGCACGGAGCCAAATATAGGAGTAAAAGCCTTAGAGAAAGATCAGGGAAATAGGGAAAGCCACCACCCAACCTTACCTACCAACTCTGCAACTTCCAAATGCAAGTTAATTCCTGTCTACCCAAGCCTTTATTGCCTTGCTGTTCTGCCCTCTCATTGGCTCTCATAACCCAGCTACCGCAGTTCCTCTTCCTACACAGCTCTGTCACTTTCTGTTTGTCTGTACAGACTTCCAGGTCTCTATGGTTGGTACTGGAATTAAAGGCATGTATCACTATGCTTGGCTCTGTTCGCTAGTGTGGCCCTGAACACACAGAGATCCTGCCTGCTAAGTGATAAGATTAAGGGTGTGCACTATCACTGCCTAACTTCTTTGTTTACTTAAAATGACTTGCTATTCCCTCTGATCTCTAGGCAAGCTTTATTTATTAAAGCACAAATAAAATCTCATCACATTTCAGCACAAATAAAATATCAACACATATATATTAAGTAACATATAGGTTTTTCATCCTTTTATATCATGCTCAATTAAATTTACTGTTTTACTTGGGATTGTTACATTATTGTCATGGTTGAAATTGGTCTGCACCTTTTACCTCATACACAATGGTGTAATGGACTGTCCTTTGCCACGAATGTGTGTGTGTGTGTGTGTGTGTGTGTGTGTGTGTGTGTGTGTGTTCAAGCTGTAAAGTGCTGTGGGATGGTCTGTATGTCAAGTGTGTTGCTGATTGGTCAGTAAATAAATCACTGATTGGCCATTGGCTAGGCAGGAAGTATAGGCGGGACAAGGAAAAGAATTCTGGGAAGTGGAAGGCTGAGAGAGGGACACTGCCAGCCGCCATCAGGACAAGGAAGATGTAAGGTACCAGTAAGCCATGAGCCATGTGGCAAAATAAAGATTAATAGAAATGGGCTAAATATAAGAGTAAGAGCTAGACAATAACAGGCCTGAGCTAATGGCCAAGCAGTTTAAATAATGTAAGAGTCTGTGTGTTTATTTTATAAGTGGGCTCTGAGACTGGCGGGACTTGGTGGCGGGAGCTGGAGAGAAATTCTCCAGCCTGAGAGAGATTTGCCCTGACCGTGGGCCAGGCAGGAAAACTCTAGCAACAGTAAAGACTAAGCATGTGCATATAGGGGCGATCAGATCTCTTGAAGCTTGAGTTACAGGCATCTGTGAACCACCTGGTGTAGGTGGTGGGATCCCAACTCTGGTCCCCTGTTAAAGCAGTAAACAGTTTTAAGTGATGTGTCATCTCTCCATCCTCTCTCTTTTTATGTTCTAAAAGAGTTGGTGATGGCTAGAACTACTTCCTGAGCCTTGGTTGGTATTCATTTATGACTTCATGGTTTGTAGATTTTTTTCAAAGAGGTAGTTTGGAAAATCATGGAAATTTCAGGTCTCCTCTATCTTCTTTTTTCCAAATTTTGTAAGTAATACCTTCCTGAGAATTTGCCCACTTCCTTTCTTCTTAAAATACCTGGAGGCTCTGTAATGATGTTTTGTCATTCCTGATATATCCAGTTGTTGAGAGGGTTGGTAAGTTTTATTACAAGTTAATCAATAGTATTTTCTTTAGATTCCCCATTTGACTACTTCCTGTGTGTTGCAATTTCATCAGCTTCCACTCTTCCCTTATATTTTCTCCACTCACTGTTTTTTACATACTTCAAATCCAGCTTCTTTTCTGGACTTATGATCAGTTATAAAGAGGTCTGATTAAAGGTATTATATTGAGGAGCCCTACATATGTCCCTGTAGTCTGTCATTTTTCATCTATTCTGGGGCACGCTAGAAGAAGCACACACTCTATCTTTCCGTTCGATGGTATATTTTAACACTGTGAACCAGTTATTCCCAGTCATGTTTTTATGCCTAAATTCTAGCTTGTCTAATTTAATATTACTACATCAGCTTTTATAAAAATAATGTTAGCACAGCAATTATTTTCTAGATTACGTCTTAGATAATACTATGATGTTATATGGAAGTTTCTTTTATCTGACCAATAGTTCCTGGTACCTGGAAATTTTAATTAACTCATATTTGAGTAATTAATGACATACTAAGGTTTGGCCAGAATATAGGTCTCCTTGGGTGCTGTTTGCCCCACCTTTACTAGTTTTTTTCCCATCACTTTTTAGCTTCTTTTCTCTTTTAGTAATTGTTATTTGATTCTTCTTAACCTCTACTAGTTGTGTGGATTATATACTTGTTTCCTGCTTTTGAATGAGCACATTTGAAATTATACCATGAACCTTCAACTTACTGAAATGTAATACCAGTGCCATCATTCCTCCTCCTGATAGACAATTTGGGTAATTTATTGAAGAACATTTTAACTTAAATGTTTGTTGTACAATTATACATGTATATTTTTAAAGTATTTTTAAACTTCGTTTTGATTTACTTTCTTGATTATTTTTAAACTGACAGGTAATTTTATCCATATTTATCATTTGCAACATGGTATCCTGATACAAGTAGATCATGTTCAAGGATTAGATGAGAACATTGGCCATTTCTTTGTGTTGAGGATAGTCTAAGTCCTTTCTCCTATTTTGAACTACATCTCTCTCTACTGTTGATTTCTTCTCACCTCTAACACTTTCCATCAGAGACCACTTTCCTTCTCCTTGAAGTTTCTTGAGATTTTCTTTAGTGAGGATCCAGTGGTATTTATCAAGCCGCTTCAATCTTTTACTGAATTTTAAAACTTGGTGTTGCTTTCATTTTAAAAAAAAAGTAACACAAAATTATGAATTCACAATTATATTGGTTTTCACATTGAAGATATTCGGACTTCTTTTATCTTATTGCTGACACAGCAGCTTCTCTAGACAGGGGTCAGCAAACAATGTCCTGTGGCCAAGTCCAGCCTACAGCCTACTAAAATATTCATTCGTATAGAGACTGAGGTGGTCACGGCACTAGGATAGCAGAGTTGAGCAGCTATGACAAGACCATAGGCCCTCAAGGCCAAGACAAATATTTTTTGTTTCTCAAGAAATTGTGCCCATCGTTAGTCTAACAACCCCTCCCTTGGCGACAATTCATTTCCTCTGGTTTCTTTGAAGATTTTTCCTTTCATTTTTTTTCCATTTTTACTCAAATATGCTTCTCTATTTTGATTACTTTTAATGCATTTTATCTAAAATGTTTCAAGAATTGCGAATTTGTTGACTGATATCTGTTATCAGTGTTTTTAAAAATCCTGAATCATTATCTCTGCTGGCTCTCTATGAGTATATAGGAAATCACCAGTGCATATTTACTGATGTAATAGGCCCCAGTTATCTCATTGTTCCTGTAGACAGGGAGTCCAGGAGGAGCCCAGCTCTGTAGCTCTGGGTCAGGAGCACAATCAACAGAGACTTGACTAAGGTAGGGTAGGAAGATTCCCACTTAGTTAATTAAATTCACTTAGTTAGCAAGTTGGTATTGGTGTTGGTGGCAAGTTTCAATTTCTCCTAAGAGGGGCCGCTCCCTACCTTATGATCTCATTGTACTATGGTGACGGCATCTCACAGGGCAAGAAATTGGGTAGAGAAACAGTTCAGCTGAAGCTTAACAACCTCTTGTCCAAAGGATCATTCATACCATATTGTGTTCCTGTTACAAGCAAGTTCCTAGTCTATTCCACATTCCTGGAAGAGATGAAATTGGCTCCATCCAGCACATGGAGGAATGTCAAAAGATACAGGCACAGGTGCAAGTCCCCAGGTTATACTACTTTCCCTATTCCCACTTCTCTTAGTCCTCTCCAATTAAACACAGGCTAAGCTGTCTTCCTTTTACATTCAGTTCTGTATTTTCTGTCTCTTTTTTCCTCTCTGTGATACTATGGGTAATTTCCTATAATCATTCTTCCAGGTCATTAATTCTATCATCAGTCATATCTAGTCTTCTGTTAACCTAACACTTAGGTTTACATTTCAGTAATTCATCTTTTTTCTTAATCTAAAATTTAACTATCCATGTCTAAAGGCTCTACTTGATTCATTGCTTGCAAATAATCTCAATTTTGCATTATATTTATTTTTATTATTACTATAGTGTTCTGTATGTGCATGGTGTATGTATGTGTATAAATATGTGTGTGGGTATACTTCCCAAATATGCACACATCGAGGCTAGAAGTCAAAGTCATCTTACTATTTTATATCACTACCTAACATATTCCTTAAACATAGTGCCTCACTGAACCTGGAATTTTCCACTTCAGCTAGACTAGCTAACAATTAAGTTCCCAGAATCCATCTGTGTCTACCTCCCCCAACTCCAGCACTGGGCTTTGAACATATACTACTATACACAGCTTTTTATACTGGTGTTGAGGACCATACTTCAGTCTGACTGTTTGCACAGCAAATATTTTACCCAATGAGCCATCTCTCCTATCCACGTTATACTTCTTCAGACACAATCATACTGTTGTGTTCAGACCTATCTCTGTTAATACCAGTTTCAGACGTAGTGGTGCTTTTTGTTCTGCATGCTATGCTGGTTTCTAACCCTGGATCCCACTCTTCTTATGTGCCTCAATCTCCACCCATACCCAACACCGTATTTGAAAACCCTTGGGTCCGATAGTCTGTTAATGCAACACTCTGAGTCCAGAAACATTCCTGAAAGTTTTAAGACTAGAGATGTGCTGGGGAGCTCCAAGGGTTCAGTCTCTTACTCTAATTCTTCAAGAGTCTTCCCAGTTTCCCAGTTGATGTATTCTTTCTCTCTCTCTCTCTCTCTCTCTCTCTCTCTCTCTCTCTCTCTCTCTCTCTCATTTGGCTGACAGTTTGAGAATTCAAGCTAGGTGTATTCACAAAATTTGTCAGACTCCTACCTATCATGATAATGCCTAGATTTTTACACATGTTCAACTTAATCAAATACTCTCCCTGGCAGAAACATGATAAATAAAACTTATAGCTGAGGCTTGGTCCATGATATCCATGTTCCTCTGCACCACACCTGTTCTCTACTATCAGTCACTGACTAAATCCAAAATTGATGATCATGGCATTGTGTTCTTCTCCAATGACATACCTCCAAGGGGAACATTCTACTCCATAATATCAACTCACAGAAGAACTTTGACTAGTGCTGGCAGAAGGCCAGCACTCTGGTGCTCATGGCAAAAGCTCTGTCTTTTACTATCCAGACTGACAATGGACAGAAGTAAAACTTTCAAACTGAGGAATGCTAAGCACTCTGGAATATACTGAGAGAACTGTGGCCTTCTGAGTTAGTGCTGCCACCACTGCAGAAATCTAATAGTACTGTCTTATAAAATAACAGGACATGTTTTTCATGGTACATGTCAGTGGGGCATCTGACTGATACACTGCATTGTTTTCAATCATGGCTTTATGAGTCTCCCATTAAATATTGAAAACCAAGCTATATATTTAGAACAGTAATTAGTCTGAGGCAGTCTCTGTGCATTATTCCCGGCTAAAGTTTTAAAGTAAACCAAGGATGATGAATATTTAATGTACTGTACCTCATTGTCATCTGATAATAAGATTTGTTATAGGGTTATAAAATGTTATGTTATGTTCTTACAGCACATCATTAATATTGTAAAATGTAGCTGGGCTCCCAGGCAGAGCTGTCTGATAGAAAAACAATACAAAGATAAGTGATATCAACCATTCACTCCAAGGGCTTGGAAGACAACCAGCCAAGGGGTGAAAAGAAGTATTTGAGAGCTGGATGCATTTACTACTTATTAAGGAGAAAAGGAATAAACACAATAAAGGAAGCAAAAGAGAACGAATAAAGAATCAAACCAAAGGAAAAGAGCTAAAGAAAACCAAGTGAAAAGGTAAAGAGGTGACAAGCAGGCTGGAGAGATGGCTCAGCTGTTAAGAAATTAACAGAGTAGACCTCTCTTGATGACAACCCATGTCAGGGGACTCACAAGCACCTATAACTCCAGCTTCAGGGCGAGCCAATGCCTCTGGCCTCTGTGGACACCAGCACTCATGTGTACAAGCCACCCCAAAACACACACACATGCATACACATAATTAAAAATAATAAAATATGCCCTAGAAAAAAGAAGTGGCTAGTTCTAAGAAGAATTCAAGGATTATATGGGAAGCTGACCAGAATATTAAAGGCCTTTCCTATGCTTAAATTTTAGATTCCATGTCTAAGAGGTGCGAGAATTCCAAGATACACAGATATAATGCTTAAATGGTGGTAGAAAAATATTAAAAGTCCTTGTCTACCATGATTAAGCCATTATGTTTCTCCAAGAGCAAAAAACTTTGTATGTGTAGTAAACACACTGGAATTTATAACATACAATATCTGAAATCTGAGCCACAGAGTTTTATGCAGCATTTACTGGTGTTGGGTAGCATGATGGTATCCACAGAACACAGAGCACATGTATGTTCAGAACTAAGGCTTCAGTGAAGTCACATGGTACTACATGGGTGAGTGCTGGCAGACGTGACTTAGTCACCACAATTTATTACCTATAGAAGTCCAACCCACTTTACTTTGTCTTGTCTCTTCAGCAAACTATATTGTCCTTTGTTGAAATGATATATATGCCCAAAGTTTGACACTATGGGCTTCTGTCTATTTTCTGTAAAACCCTCCCCTTGTAAAACTAGAAATTTTATTAGTAATAACACATACACTCTTACTCTTGCTAATTGCCCATTTGTCAATTTTATTGGCAGATCCCAATTCTGACCCCAAAATATAGGGCACAGGTATGTCACCCGGCCATTTATCCCATTCCATACAGTCTCTAACTTATCAATGACCTTCAAACAACTGATGCTCTCCACTGAGTGAAAGGTAAGTGTCCCTTGGCCATAGTCACAATAAGCCAAAATCAGAATGTAGGCACCCTGCTAATCTGTGGTTTACCAGAGGAAAAGGACAAGTGTTTGATCTCTAAACCTGTCAGAAAGAACCTTGACAAACATCACAGTTCACAAGGTCTTAAGGGTCATGAACTTAGCATGAGTCAGTTGCACACAGACTTGCTGAGCATTGCTCTTCTCATCTGCATCAGTTGTGGATGAGAATCAGGAGATCACACAAGGAATTAGCTTGGCATAATGGCTACATGCTTTACCTACTCCATAAACACAAATGATGGTTAACCATGGCAAAATAGGAAGACAAAGTCCCCAAGAAAACTCTTACAAGACAAAGTCCAGAGCAGAGCAGTAAGTAACATGTTAGGCCAGCACAGTCCACTTTAGCTGAAACTGAAGATGGAAACAAAAATCTCATTTTTATTGTTAAGTTCAACCCAGTTCTTCCTGTGCATCTATTCTAGCACTAGATATCTTCACATTAACATAAAAAGAAATATAAAGCACAGCCTTCAACACCAAGGAATAGCATTTGTCTATTAAATGTTGTAGGGATAATACAAACTTTAAGCCATGAATAATGTGCACTTAGCAGCATTATAGCAATCAAATGCTTCTTTAAAAACTATTGAGACTAAATATGTATACCAGAATGTCTCTTCTGGTATAATGTACAAGGAAAAAGTAGAGAATAAAAATGTAAATATGAAAGGAGAAAAGAAATCAGACCAAAATATATAATATACTAATAACAAAGATTTTTATCTAAGTCATGAGATTACAGCTAATTTTCTTTCCCCATTCTTTCCAAATTTCCTATAAAGAAATGGCTTCCATTTTAGAAGATAGTTTTACTTTCACCAGAGAAATCTTATGTATGAAAGGAGAAGTTTTCATGCACAAAAGCAACTAGAATGCATCTTTAAAAAAATCTATAAGTGTGTCAGGCACAGAAGAGACAGATCAGCAGAGGCCTCAGAGGCTCTAAGCATGTCCTGTCTTTCAGAGATGCAGAGGGAGTTGCAACAGATGCATGGAACACCCACAACCTTCAGGCTGAGAGAAGAGACAAAGGAGGAGGAGGAGGGAAATGGGCACTAGGTTTGTGGGATCCAGGGGCAAAGCAGCTAGGAAGAGAAAAATCAAGCAAGATAAAAAGAGCCCAAGTTCTGGCAGATGCTAGAAGAATAGACAACTTACAGAGAAAAGTTGTAAGAACTTAGGGACACTTGCACAGATTCCCTCCTCCTTTAAATTTTCCCTATTCTTCCCTCCAAAAAAGAGTCCTAATGGTGTGTGTGTGTCTGTGTGTGTGTGTATACATACATATATATATATATACATATATACATACACACACACATATATATTATATATATATATATATATATATATATATATTCCAAGTAAATGATTTAGTGAGATAGTCAAGGGACACATCCAAGGTCTCTGTTGACTTCAGGGTCACTGTTGATTTCCGATCCAGTGGCATGAATTTCCAAGGATGAAGAAAAACATAAAAAAATCGAAAGGGGAAACTCAAAAGGCACTTAATATCAGTGAGGGCTTTAACATACAATAAAAAAAAAACTCCAGAAAATGCATAGAAAATGGGAAATCCAAAAGATAATTGGATTTAGAAATACCAACAAAAGGAGCAAACGTAACACAGGAGATGAATGCTCTGGAAATTCAATGCTTCTCCAAGAAGCTTTATGTAGAAATTGAAAGCTGATTCTAAAATCTATTCACAAATGCAAATATTTTAGATAATCAGTAAACATCTTAAAAAACAAAACTGGAAGTCTTACACCATTCATGTAAAGACCTATGCAGAAATGAGTAAATGTCAAAAATGATAACCAGGAAAGCCTATGTAGATGATTTCTGTAATGAAAGAGTTCCCTGTCTATATTTGGGGCTGTTGGGCAGTATCATAGAGGACACAAGGGAAAGCTTAAGAATTCTCTGAGTGTTGAGTGTTGGCCTGGAACATCTGGAACTGAGTTTTGTTTTGTTTTTTTATATAAGTCAATAGACAAGCATACAAAATATTTTATGTTCAGTCACTTGTAGAAATAAAGGTGACAGCTATCACTGTAAGAATTCTTCAACAGCATTGAAGAAACCCTGTGCTACCTCCAGTTACAGAAAGGTTTCTTGGGGAAAACATAAAAACATATACAAACTCCAAAAATGAAATATTAGGCTTCATCAAAAGAAGAAATTGTCATTCTTTGCAATTTATCATTAAGTAAGTAATAATTCAGTTTGTATATACACTAGGAGAATACAGAATTCAGAGTCCTAGTTTAAAAGCATCAAGAACAGTGGCTGGAGAAATGGCTTGGCAGTTACAAAGCTAGCCGCTCTTGCTGAGGACATGGGTTCAGTTCCCAGCACCTGCATCAGGTGGCTCAGAATGGCCTGTGACTCCAGCTCCAGCTCCAGAGGATCCTCTTCTGGCATCTTTTGGCATCTGTGCACACATGGCAGAGAGAGAGAGGGACAGACAGAGACAGAGAGAGAGAGAGATTTAAAAACACTATATCAACAACCAGATACAGGACAAATAAGCAGATGAAAGGTGTAAGTATATCAGTCTGTACCTAGACAAGAAAGTTGCCCAAGTACATAAAAAGGGTAATAATTTAGAGGAAAACGTCCAAAACATGGAGAAAATATCAGCAAGGTGTAGTGGGTCCAGGTCACCAGCTGTCTCTGTCTACTCTCATAAGATTCCTGACAGTTGTTCACATCCATCTCCTGGTTTCTCAGATATTATTATATTTCTTCTCAAGTCTTTGATGAGATTGAGGACTAACAGTTACAGTTGCAATCTTCTCATATCTTAGCTAGACTATATTAAATATTAGATTCAGATTCTTTAGGATAGGACACCTTTTGGAATGATCTCTGTAACATGCCATTTACCTATGCTCCAGACGTCTCTGGATTTTAGTATGTGTCTCTTGTTGGATGTTGTTCTTGTTGGTTGTAGTTCCATTTGTTTATGTCATTACCTTTTATTTCTCCTTGATAATTATTCCTATTGTATATAGCTCTGTGTTAGGTTAGACCTTTCTTCCTTAGACAAAAGGGGGAGATGTAGTGGGTGGTTGTTTGTGCCGTGCCCTGAAGCACCACACCTAGCGAGGCAGCAGGAAGCTGCTAGGTACCTGCCCCTTGAGCATGGCTGTCAGGGGCCCTTAAGACCTGGGATGCATGTATGTGCGCTCTCTTCTCTTTGCTACCTTGTGGTCTTGGATGCTGGTGCGGATCAAGGCAGAGCTCCTCTGAGAACTGCATTGGACCATCCTCCACCCTTCCAGGATTTCATGACCAACTCCTTTATTCTGGTTGTGAGTTAACCCCTAAATAAATTCCTTTAACCATCAAATAGACTCTGTGGATTTATCCCATTAGCAAGGGAACCAATACACTGATGGTCCCTGCCTGCCATCCCAGAAGGTGGGAAGGAGAAGCAGGAGGATCAAGCCATCCTTAACTACATAGTAACTTCAAGGTCAAACTGATGCGTGAGAACTTGGTTTAAAGGTGGGGGTAGGGAAGTCAAATTTGTCATTGTATACATGCATGTAACTCTAAAATAATTAATTAAAATGTTATATTTTTAAAAATCAAATATGTAGCTGGGCAGTGGTGATGCACATCTTTAATCCCAGCACTCTGGAGGCAGAGGCAGGTGGATCTTTGAGTTCACGGCCAGCCTGGTCTACAGAGTGAGTTCCAGGACAGCCACGACTGTTACATTGTCACAAAAAAAAAAAAAAAAAAAAAAAAAAAAAAAAAAAAAAAAAAAAAAAACCAACCTCTGTCTCAAAAAAAAAAATTCAACTATGTTAAAAGAAATCATATCTGTGTGTTCCTCTAAGAAAATCTTAAAATCCCTCCAAACTATAAAAATAAGTAAATCACCCACTCACCTGTGGGTTTTTTTTTTTTTTGCATAATTTGAATCTTTATGAATAATGTTATCTAAATGTCTTGGATAAAAAAAATAAAGAATATAAATCCTGGATGAATCCTGTAATTTAAACTAAAAGAGAATCTTTTCTCTCATCTAGAAGGCAAATTAAATGTTCTACTGACTAGAGTTCCAGAGAGCACTTTCATCACTAATGAGGGAAGACCATGGTGCCACTCAGTGGGAAAGAGAGTATTAAGCCAGGGTGAGACCCTTGGTTTGATATGCAGAACTGAAATACAAAACATGATAGACAGCAACACAAAAAGAACAAAGGAAAAAGCTCAGAATTCTTCTTGGGGAAAACCAGAGTGACAGAAGAAGGGGGGCGGGGACGGTGCTGAAAACAACATGGGCCCCAAAAGGACTTGAAGAGAATTAAAGAAAAACAAAAAAATTAGAGCAGAAAGTTCTCCTCTTGGTTGTGTGACCCCACTACTTATAAGTGCCACTATTGGAGCCTTAGGGCTATTCTGCCTCGCTGGCTGTTGTGACTCATGGGCATCCTAGCTGGGTACGTCCATTGCTTTTCTTTCTTCCCTTCTAAGCTTGTGTGGCACCTTCTGGTACCGTGAAGACCAGTCTTTAGAGAGGGGGCCTTCAACTTAGATCCACATGGGATTTTTTTGGGTCTTGTGTCCAAAGCACCTGGTTTCTTCGGCGTTGGTGACTTACCTTCAACTTTTAGAGGGCTACCTGGAGCACAGTAATTGCCTACGTTTCAGGAACCTTGTATTTCCCTGACCAACAACTTGAAGGGAAATTTCTCATGTCTCATATTGGCAGTTTTGTTGGATAGTCTATGGCACTTTGGGGTAGTATGTCATCCCAGGTGGGAAGTATCTGTGTAAACTATATATGCATATGTTTTTACACAGATGATTATGTATTTTATATATAATGTTAGGTAAAAAAAAAAAAAGGTAATAGTATTATTCTTCATGGCTTTTTTCAGACATCTTTGTTGCTGTTTTTGCTTTTCCTTTCCCTCTGTGTTGACTTCCCTGTCCCCTAAAAATGGTGGGGAAAAAAAGACAATTCAAAGTCTTAGGGGGAAAGAAGTACATGCATGCACATTGAAATAAACAATGAGGAATTAAAAAGCAAACCGAACACCAGCCATTGGAGAAAGAAAAATATCACAGGAAAATAAATGGTCACAAGTTTGAAAGCCTCAAACTTCCTAGCCATGTAAACCAGTATGGTTAACCTAAGAAGCAATGGGGACCTGTATAGGCCATTGCCATTAAGCATATTGAGAAGGTAATTAAAGAGCTGTCTTTAAAAAAGTAACCAGGACAGGTAGAAACTCCATTCAAGTTTATCTGAATTCGTTTAAAAAAAAAAAAAGGAAGGAGGCAGGTAATATTATCTAGATTACTGAAGAATTAAAAGGTAGCAGTTACCTTAGATGACAGCATACATTTAATCATGAAAATCAATAAGCATAAAGAAGGGGGGAAATATAATACTGGTAATATCCATGACTCCGTTTTCAGCATGGAATCCAGTAGTGTTTCAAAATCACTTTATTCTTAGAGCTATGTTGGATTGATTCTAGGAATTCATAGACAATTTTAAACTAGGAAATGTAGCAACATGTCACGCCCTCACCAAAAAGAAGGAAGAGGAGGGGGGAGAAGGGGGGAAGAGGAGGAGGAGGGGGAAGAGGAGGAAGAGAGGAGAAAAAGAAGAGGAAGAAGAGGAAGAAGGAGAAGAAGAAGAAGAAGAAGAAGAAGAAGAAGAAGAAGAAGAAGAAGAAGAAGAAGAAGAAGAAGAAGAACTGCTGTCCATCTTTTGCACTTTGATTTTATTTATCTGGCTACAGGCTTGCTATCAACCTTACTTAACGTTCTTGGAATCTATAATAAAAAAAACCAGGGGGATAAGTATTGATAGTGTAAACTGAAGATGCCTTTAGAAACTAGGAATAAAGGGAAACTATTCACCAGTAAAGCTTACCAAAAGAATACACAACTACTACACACTGCCCTGGGGGGGGGGGGGGTTCACAAACCCCTCTGACCCACCCTGACTATTACTAAGACATGAATAAAAATGTTTGCTGTCATAGTGACAATCAAAGTGCCATGGAGAGTTCCGCAATGGTAATGTGATCAAATTTTCAGAAATTAGAAGTTGTTTTTAATTACGGAATTTAATTTTCAAATGTGGAGGTGAGGTTTCATATAAAATAAATAAGCAAAAATGTTTGTTCCCAGCTCTAAGCCATTAAAGGGGTAGTTATAAAATTCTCTTTCACGTTGGCAATATGAACTATAGAATGTGTAAATATTGAATAAGAAAACAAAAGATTCACATGGAAGTCTATAGTTTTATTGAGACTTTTAAGATTTTTACTTTTAAGTCAGGTAAAAATGGGGGGGGTCTTTTTGAGCATTAATGCAGTGACCAAGGGTGTGAGAAAGGGACATTATTTCCCCTGCAGCTGGATTTACAGGCAGCTGTGAGCAGCTCTTGTGGAGGAAATGAGAACTGAACTCAGGTCCTCTAATAGAGCTACAAACTTCCTTAATCACTAAGCCATCTCTCCAGCGCCATAGAGCAGCGGTTCTCAATCTCCCTAATGCTGAGACCCTTTAACACAGTTCCTGATGTCGTGGTGATCCCAGCCATAAAGTTATTTTCATTGCTACTTCATAATGGTAGTTTTGCTACTATCAATCATAATGTAAATATCTGTGTTTTCTGATGGTCTTAGGTGACCCTTGTGAAAGGGTCATCCAACCCCTAAAGGTCACAACCCCTGGTTAAGAACCACTGCCATAGAAGATAAGGAAAAAATTAGAAGTGCATACTGTCTTTTAAGAAGAAAACTTCTATGACTAGTTACAGGAAGTTTGATTAATTGGACAGATTTTTATCTGAAATTTAACAAAGGGTACTAAATGCCTGACAAAATAATAAGATTTTTGAAAAGAATCAATGACTCGTATTAAATATCAGCATCCTGTGCAGCCTTGGTAATAAAAATCAGTGTGTGGGATTGACACAAGAACAAGAAAGCACACAAATGCAAATGAGAAGGAAGCCTAAAAATAAATTTCAGAATATTGGAGTATGATATGGCAAGTTTTAATGTCAGAGTTGAAAGGACTCATACTTGTTTCCAGTGGTATAACACAAGCAGACATTTGTTAGGGCAACAACAAAATGAACCTCTAACCTGAACAATACAGAGAAAGATTACTAGGGAAATGCTACAGATTCTCCAGGTGAAGGAGGTAACTAGGTACAATTCACAGTAAAGACATATTTATTCAGAAAGAGAAGTAAGGTGCTCTCAGAACTGCAATTATGCCTTGAGGTTTAGCAGGCAAAGCCCTTGCCACCCAAGTATGAACACCTGAGTTCAGGTCCCCATGAAAAGGCCTAGGTAGTAACAGGCTCTGTAACCCCAGGGCTCTGGGGACAAGATGGGAGATGGAGACAGGACAAGTCCCAGAAGCTCAAGGGCCAGCTAGCCTGGTATACTCAGAGCTAATGAGACTCTACCTCAGTCAAGGTAGAAGGCAAGGACTGACATCTAAGGCTACCTTCTGACACACACACACACACACACACACACACACACACACACACACACACCCCACACCAGTCATGGAAGAGTTCAAATACTGTCTTTGTGCATTTGACCGGCCCTAACAGAACATACCACAGATGGCCCTCACACAGAGAGGTATCTCCTACTCATGGTTTTGTAGGTTGGAAAGTCCAAGTTCCATGTGCTGATATGCTTTGGTGCCTAGTAAGGGTCTACTTTCTGCTTCACAGAGTGGCTGCCTTTTTGCTACGGAATCCATGGCAAACTGAGCAAATGAACTCTCTGGGATCATTTCCTTAAGGATGTGAAACTCCTTGTGACAGTTCCAGTTCCCAGAGGTCCATCCCTAAACACCATCATACTAGGGACTGGGTTTTAACATATACACTTCTGGGGACCCAAACTTTCAGTCCCTAGAAGGCACTATAAATAAATTATAATGCTGAGATGAAGTGAAATTCGTTGCCTATTAATGTCCTCTTGTTTTTAAACCTCTTTTAAATTGACAAGAAGGAAAGCTGCCAAGAGAAAGCAATGCTGCATTATAAACTGGAATCCACAGAATAAATCCAAATAGCAACAGAACATAGAGAAGGGTTAAAAGCACAAGTATTCATGAAAATGGGGGCTAATTCAGTAATTATGATTTTATAAAGATGAGGCTGGCCAAAGAGCAATAACAACTGCAGCAGTGACATAAGAAGGAAAAGCCTCTTCTTGTACATTGCTAGTAAAACATAAATTGCTACTGGCTCCTTTTTAAAATACATTGTGGTAACATTTATTAAAATTAAAAATACATATACCCTTGACTCAGCAGTTCTACTCTGGAGGATTTATTCCCAGGAATAAAATTCTTAGTACAGAAAGATCCATAGTTATATATTTTAAGGATGCGTTGAGGTGACATTGTTAGAAATGGCAAAGAATAGGAGAAAGGAGGAGGGAAGGAGAGAGTAGGGAGGGACTAGGTGAGGAAAAGATCTATAGAGATAGAGTGAGGATCATACACAGATAGATGGATAGATAGATACACACATATACATACATACATACATACATGCATACATACATACATACATACATACATACATACATACATAGAGACAGACAGACAGATTGAAAAAACAAAGTCAGAATAAAAGTTTAATGACCATTATTTGGAGATGGGGTAATGAACTTATAATCATTTACAAGATAAATAGTATAGTGTCCAAAATACCCATCAATTAGAATTCTGCAAGGTTTCTTTGAGTGACAGGAAGCACAAAAGTGCCTCCATACCAGCATCTGACATGTGTCCATAACACTCATTCCATGAAGAGGTAAAGATAATATAATCATTTCAGGCTCTGTTTCTGCTTCCCACGGGTGAAGGAAGAACAATGAAAAGGCCAATTTCACCCTTCTTTTAAAAAAAGAGGGCTTTCTGAGACATCTCTGCTTGATAACCTCTGGGTCTAATTGACCAGCACTGGGACACTCACTTTATATTCCAAACTCAAAGGTTTGCAAAGATATTTCCCAGTGAATATCAGAATTTATAATTTAAGTTTTGAAGCCCCTGTTAGTAAAGGCTAAAGGAAATTTATTTCTATAATTTAAAAATGTTATAATGATACTCTTGCATTCTGTAAGCTTATAAATCGATAAATCAATCTATAATCTTCATAAGTCAATAGCAAAATTATATAAATGTGCTTGTGTGCTTTTGTCTAGGATCACATGAAAACAAGGAATAATACCGACCAAGGTTTTTATATAGATTTCCTCAAGAAATACAAATAGAGAGGGCATGAAAAGAGAAAGAAAGGCTAAACCTATTATTAACTGCAATGTGATTATATGTACACATTCAAATAAAATAATCCTTAATGTGTTAGTCATATAATTAGCTTAAAATAGTAATTTATACCACAGCGTGGAACCATCTTTATTTCCTTAAAACATGCAGCATGCAGGTGTTTGTCTGAAAAAAAATAATACACAGTATTCTCTGACCTCTTATTTTGTGCCATTCACATTTGTACAAATGACCTACACCCTAGAATTATCTCAAAAATACTCTGAGATAACTAGTGTTTTCTCCAGTTTTATATACTTCCTGTTTAAGGACTGACATCTAATGCCTGGCTACAGAAAACCCACGAGGAACATAATGTATATGTCATATGAACATTACTTCTGGTTGGGAGCAGATGAGTGTGGGGAGTGTGAGAACAGAGACAGGTGCACGTCCCTGTATTCATTCTGAGTCCCTTCACTGTCTTATGGTGAGTTCCTTTTCTATAAACAAGGGAGGGTTTTTTTTTTTAATTTAACCAATACATAAACACAGAAGTAAAGCAATCTGAAGCAACTTTGCTTGTCTTTCCACACCCTTTCTGAATTTAAACGTAAGCTCCTCCTTCGTACATTTACCTTTAGTTTTATTTCTGTCTCAGAACATGATTCTGTTTCCTCGATCTTACTTTAATTCTCATCTTCAAAGTAAGATGTTATCTCCCATCTTCTCTCTAACACACACACACACACACACACACACACACACACACACACACCAGGAAGAAGACGAGGAGGCAAGCTCTCTAGGCAAGCTTACAGAGGATTACATGTGTCAGAGAAACGCATTTTGATGTGATGCAGATCTCCAAGCCAACTCCTGAGAACAGAACCATCAAGTATCTTTTGAACAAGGCAATCAGGCGCTGTGCCTGAGGTACCATTGGGTGGAATTTGTTGCCATCCTTGGCCAGAAGGAAATAGAATTCAGGTAGTGGATTTGTATGCCTTCAAAGTCATATGGGTGCCTTCAAAGTCCCCGTATTAAAGGAGATGGAATGCTGCACTCCAGTGTCAAATCCCACAACCGTCTGAAGAAAAATTTGGCTCAGAGAGAGAAAATCTCTTCAGCCTCTTAAGTCACCAGCTCCCGCCTCCCCTTAGCCCCTGCCTTTGAGCCTGTCCCAAGCACCAGTTGGAAATGTGATAGGCAGTGGATTAGGCACAGTCAGGCTTTTCACTCTTAAACCTTGAGCATTAGCGGGTCAGAAAAGCCAGGTTTTCCCATTAGAGCTACAGAACTTCCAAGTCCCAAGTATTGATTAAGCTCCAGAGTCTGAAAGGCCTAAAAGAAGAATGCTTGCCTCTGGCCATCAACAAGGGACCACATCTTATGGAGGATCAAGGCTCAAGAAAACAGCAAGAGAAAGAGCCTGGGGCAAACCAGTGGCATTTCTCACACACTCCTGAGTCTAAACAAACAAAATAAAAATTTTCTACTATCATTTTTGAAAGAGCATAATAATAAAACATTTGCAAGAGGGAAGTAACCGCCATTAAATTTAGGCTGCTTTTAAAAAGAGTCCACCAAAACCAAGAGTGACCACTTTATGATCCGCTTAATTCCTATGAATATTCATAAAGGATGCTCATTTAAGCTCAACTCATTCTGATTCTCATAAAAAAAAAATATGTGGAGATAGTCCTATCCATAGCCATCTTGGTTTCAAAACTTTTATAATTTGCTTGAAGCTGTGGAATGAGATTTAACCCTCAGTTAACACACCGACATGTGCATATTTTTCTTTGTAACTTTAATATGAAATCTTTTATGAATTCTCAAAAGACCATGGGAAGAGGAACTTGGAGAAGGAGGAAAATCTCATCAAAGAGTAACAAAAAAAACCTTATTTCACTAATATAGGGGAGAATGGGGTTATAGATGAGGAAGGAGAATAAATATGACCCAGCACATCTCAGGGATGGTGAAATGGGGGTGGGAGGGAAGGGACCCTGTGTTCTTCCAAGTCATACATAGCTTCTTGTTTACATCTGTCAATTGCCAAACTGCTTCTAGCCCCTCTTCCTATCTTGTACCCTTCTAAACTGATTCTAAGGTAATTCGTGATCTTTATTGACAGACAGAAGGAGCAAATCTATGAGAATTACGTTTCAAACTATTCTAAGTCTGATTGGCTTTGACTTGTCACTAATTGAACATTACCTGAGAAATATGCCCACAGAAATCAGTGTAAAAGTTTACATATATATAAACTCTGTTCGTGGATCCAGGTTCACTCTGATACATTCAGGCAATTGTAACTGAATTGAAGAAGGCCGTGTCCACCATGCCCTGCCTAGTAATATCCCAGCACCTGTCTGGAGCCAATAGGGAAGCTGTGCTCATAGAATCGGGTAGCAGAACCTACAGAACTCAGACCTTCTGAAATACAGCATCATTATCAGGTAAACGTGTCCTTGTTTGTTTTGTTTGCAAGCAACAAACTTGGCTCTGGCTAATTGAAGCAGAATAGCTGTATTAGGAAGTTATGGGTTTATTCAAAGAATTTAAGAAATTAGAGTACATCATGTAAAACCAAAACAAGAGAGACCCTGTCTCAACGAAGCAGGAGAGAAACAACTCACCAGTTGCCCCTTGATCTCCACACATGTGTCATGGCATACAGGTAACCCACACACAGGTACAGCACAGAGAGAGAGAGAGAGAGAGAGAGAGAGAGAGAGAGAGAGAGCGCCAGTCTTAATGAAAACAGTCCACTGTTATCTAAACAAGTCCCAAAAGTGTGACTTGAGTTGACATTGTCTCTGTTTCCTGCTGATTTTTCTTATTTTGTACTTCCAGTTGGTATACAAATTAATTACTTTTAATATTATATATTTCCTGCTGACTCTCAATTGAGACAGCTTAACTGACAGTCCCACCAATAGTCTATACAATGGGTGTCTTGATTTGAAAATAGGTAGTGTCCACCAAAGATTCATGCATTGAAGGCTTGTTACCAGAGAGAGGAGGGGTACTAAGGGTCTTGGTGACTAAGAAATAATTCCTTAAGACATTGGATGTGTGATCCCAGAAAGAAACGTAAAATCCTGCTCCCTTTCTTTTTCTTTTTCTTTGTTTTTTTCCTATTGCCACTTGGCCATGAGATGAGCGGTTTGCTCTAGCATGTGCTCACACCATTGCCATCCAGCACTTCTCCCAGAGGGCCAAGAGCAATGGGTCAGCAGAATTGAAACTTCTAAAATCAGGAACCAGAATAAACCTCTTCTTTTGGTAAGTCATCATCTCATCCATTTTGTTACAGTTGACAAATGGCTATATAGTGTAGAGAAGAAGAGAAAATTTATCCAAAAAAACACTGGGGACATGAGTCGAGGTGTTAAGATGAGAAATAAATGCTCAGCAGAGAAGAGAGCTGCTGCAGCACCCCAGAGTTTTGAGTTACTTAGGGAATACTCCTCATTGGCTTGACTTGAATTCTCTCATTCAGTCATTTATCCCTCCCCCTTCTCTAAACACAGATAGGAAAGTAGAAGGAATTAAAGAAATGCATTTGTGGAAGGGGTTGCTTTCAAAATAAGACATTCTGACTTAAAATAGTGGTTTTGAGGTGTATTTTCTTTTACTTGTTTTTATTTCTTAATTATGTATTTATGTATATAGGTGGATAGATGGATGGGTGGATGGATGGATGGATAGATGCAGTAAATGTGCATTAATACAGGTACCTGAGGAGGCCAGAAAAGGGTACTGGATCCTCTGAAGCTGGGTTGCAAGCAGTTGTGAGCCACCTTACACTGGTTCTGGGAACAGTCTCAGGTCTTCTGCAAAGGCAGTATTCACTCTTAGACTCTGAGTTATCTATCTTATCTCTTTAGCCTCTCTATTAGGATTTTAATACTTTAGGACACTTTTATATTTATAGCAAAAATAAAAGTAAGGTACAGAGATGTCCCATATACCTTCTGCCCCTCACATGCATAAATCTCCATCAATAGCTATCAACAACCACCACCACTATGCTGTCTTTTTTTTCATTATAAATATTTGTATTTTATAATTAATTTAATTTTACATATCAGCCATGGATTCCCTGTCCTCCCTCCTCCCACCCCCCAGCCCTCCCACCCAATCCACCCCCTATTCCCACTTCCTCCAAGGCAAGGTCTCCCCTGGGGAGTCAGCCCAGACTGGTAGATTCAGTAGAGGCAGGTCCAGTCCCCTCTTCCCTGCACCAAAGCTGAGCAAAGTGTCCCAGCATAGGCCCTAGGTTCCAAAAAGCCAGCTCATGCACCAAGGACAGGTCCCAGTCCCACTGCCTGGGGGCCTCCCAAACAGTTCAAGCTCATCAACTGTCTCACTTATCCAGAGGGCCTGGTCCAGTTCCATGGGGGCTCCTCAGTCATTGGTTCACAGCTCATGTGTTTCCACTAGTTTGACTATTTGTCCCTGTGCTTTTTCCAATAGTGGTCTCAATATCTCTTGTTCATACAATCCCTCCTTTCTCTCACCGATTGGACTCCTGAAACTCCACTTTGGATTTGGCCATGGATCTCTGCATTTGCTTCCACCAGTCACTGGATGAGAGTTCTATCATGACAGTTAGGGTGTTCGGCCATCTGATCACCAGAGTAGGTCAGCTCAGGCACTCTCTCGACCATTGCCACTAGTCCATAGTGGAGGTATCTTTGTGGATTTCTGGGGACCTCTCTAGCACTCCGCTTCCTCCCATTCCCATGGGGTTTTCATTTATCATAGTATCTCTTTGCCTGTTCTCCCACTCTGTTCCTGATCCAGCTGGGACCTCCCACTCCCCTAAGCTCCCTTTCCCCCGACCCTTGCCCTCCATTACCCCCCCCCATCCCTGGTTTGCTCATGTAGATCTCATCCATTTCTCTGTCACTGGGTGATCCCTGTGTCTTTCTTAGGGTCCTCTTTACTAGGTAGCCACCCTGGAGTTGTGAGTTGCAGTCTGGTTATCCTTTGCTTTACATCTAGTATCCACTTATGAGTGAGTACATACCATGCTTGTCTTTCTGAGTCTGGGTTACCTCACTCAGGATGGTATTTTCTAGTTCCATCCATTTGCCTGCAAACCTCATGATGTCATTGTTTTTCACTGCTGAGTAGTACTCCATTGTGTATATGTACTACATTTTATTTATCCATTCTTCAGTTGAAGGGCATCTAGGTTGTTTACAGGTTCTGGCTATTACAAATAATGCTGCTATGAACATAGTTGAGCATGTGTCCTTGTGGTATGATTGAGTATTCCATGCCCAAGAGTGGTATAGCTGGGTCTTGAGGGAGGTTGATTCCCAATTTTCTAAGAAAGTGCCATACTGATTTCCAAAGTGATTGTACAAGTTTGCATTCCCACCAACAGTGGAGGAGTGTTCCCTTTGCTCCACATCCTCTCCAACATAAGCTGTCTTCAGTGTTTTTGATCTTAGCCATTCTGACAGGTCTAAGATGGTATCTCCAAGTCATTTTGATTTGCATTTCCCTGATGATTAGGGATGTTGAGCAAATCCTTAAATGTCTTTCAGCCATATGAGCTTCTTGTTGAGAATTCTCTGTTTAGCTCTGTAGCCCATTTTTTTAATTGGACTATTGGGTATTTTGATGTCTAATTTCTTGAGTTCTTTATATGTTCTGGATATCAGCCCTCCAGCAGGCACTATGTTGTCCTCATTGACCTAAAGTCTCCTGTATTTCACCTGTCCATCTTCCTTCCCTTCACCCTAACCTTACTCTGACAGTAGGTAGTCATTGCTTTTATTACTGTATCCATACTTTTATCTTTATTAGAATGTCATAAAATAGGAAGTAAAACATAACATTTTCATACTGGTTTCTTTCATTTAGCAATGTGCATTTGAACTGAGGCTTCTCTGTGCTTTTCTTGGCTTTATATATGATGTCTTTTTTAGTGCTGTATGATATTCCATTTTCTATATATACCAAAGTTTATTAATCCACCTTTCACTGAAGGATATCATGATTGCTTCCAAGTTTGGGAAATAATAAAGCTGCTATGAAAATTCTAGTTCAAGTTATTGTGTGTACATAGTTTTTTCCTTAATTCATTAGTATATATGTCAATCATATGGTAAGAGTATAAAAGAGAAAATATATGTAAAGTCCCAAGTTGGTGCAAAATTTTGAATTTCTACCAATAATAAGTGAGTTTCTGCTGACCCTCATCTTCATCAGCATGTGATATTGGATTTGGGCCATCATTCTCTGATGATGATATAGGAAGTAAAACATCTTGTCATGAATTTGTGCGTGTGTGTGTGTGTGTGTGTGTGTGTGTGTGTGTGTGTGTGTGTACTGTTTGTTGAAGTCTTTGGCATCTTTTCATTTTGAAATGTCATAATAACACTTATTTTGTCAACTTAAACAACTATCTGAGAGGATAGATTTTGATGATGTGATGGTCTTTGTTCTGCCTATACCTTGTTATACAAATCTGGGAGAAAAAGTAAAAGTCAGCTGAACAACACAGAAGAGAACATGGGAGCTGTGTATGGAGAATGTATGATTGATGCCTTCAGTTAGATGCAAACCCTGAACAGGAGAACTGGGAATGCTGCTATGGGATAGCCCTCTGTGGTCCACATTCTGAGCAAAGAAAAGCCATCAGTCCAGTAAACCAAACCTGGGCAGAGCAGGTGACACTGAATGAGAGTGATAAGAATGATGGGTTCAGCCTGACTGTCAACTTGACAGGATTTAAATCACCTCTGGACATGTCTGTGATTGCCTCTTAAGATTAGGTGAATTGACATGGGAAGATTAACCCTAAATGTTGGTGGTACCATTCCATAGGTTGAAGACCCAAACTGAATAAAAGGGAGAAAGCGAGCTGAGAGCCAGCATCCATCTCTGTCTGCATTTTGACTGCTCACAATGACCAGCTGCCTGATGCTCCTGCACCATGCCTTCTCCAGCATGATGGACTGTAACCTCAAACTGTGAGCCAAAGTAAACCCTTCCTCCTTAAGTCATTTTTGTTGTGTATTTTGTATTACAGAAACAAGGAAAGTAATTACTATAGCTTCCTGGACATGTTATAGTCCAGCTTGTGTCCCTGCTAGAAAATGATGTATTTTCTATGTCTTGGGTCACATACACACCCCTTTTCCTTCACAAAAAGCGCCTCTATCTTTCAGCCATATGTTAGTTTTCAGTTTGTTGCTATCAGAATAATTCCAGGATAAGACAAATACCTTTAGTCAACCTCAGGACAAAAGTTCATGGCCTGGTTGGTAAGAGCAGAATGCCAAAAACGTAAAGTCCAAGTAACAAGCAGCATCGTTTGACACAAAGGCACTAGAGGCCTTTGTGTGGAGCTCTTTAATGGGGGCTTTATCATCATAAACTGTAGGGGTGCTAATACAAGTATTTGCCAACTCAAGGGGGAAAATAATCATCAGTAGAGATCTAGAACTTTCAATGTGATGGACAATAAAAGGTGACCCAGAGCCTGTGTTGGATGAATCCTAACCAGGCTCCAAGACTCCCTCAGATGCCAAGCATTGTGGAAGAGGTGATAATCATCACTATGTTTCACGGCACATGAATGGTGAGTGGTTACCATGATTAAGAAGGACTCCAGAGCCATTCATAGGACGGACCTTCAGTTCTGGGCAGTGGGGAATTACAGACATCAGTGATCAGAATGCTTAAAAGTTTGCTCAGGCAAAGCCTCAGCAAATGAGGGGGAGGGAAAGTAATGGAGAATGGCCTAGAGTGGATACTCACACAGTTGCTCCTGAGATGAAGAGAGAACAGACATCAATTGTGATTAGATTTGTTGCATCATAATGGCCAATAATAAACTGAGCTTCCTTGACAGAGAGAAAGGAGGAGAAAAAGAAAATATAATAAAGGAATATTATCTTGTTTGTGGGAGAAACAACTAAAATATTCTGTGCCCTGAGAAAATAAAATTCATTATAAAACAGCTCCATTAACTCTATTCTGACCAGATTTAAGGATGGCTGGGTGCAATAGATAACTGCACATAAATGGAAATACCATAGAGAACTTAGCATAGTGGCTAAAAGCTTGGGCTCTGAGGTCAGATTCATCAGGGTTAATTGGGT
Organism: Peromyscus eremicus; assembly: GCF_949786415.1. Classification (NCBI taxonomy): domain Eukaryota; kingdom Metazoa; phylum Chordata; class Mammalia; order Rodentia; family Cricetidae; genus Peromyscus; species Peromyscus eremicus. The sequence goes on from NC_081423.1 coordinate 31,592,454, forward strand.
TCTGCTTATCAGCTATGACCTTGTGAAGTTCCCTGTAAGTTTGAGAAATGGGTTTATGTCAGTAACTCTTACCCCATGAATTGTTAAAGACATCAATAATGAAAAATGCTGTAAAAATTCTTAGAAATGTACCTAGCACAACATCTTCAAGAAATCATTAATAACTATGGAAACAATCTTGAAATCATTTTGTCATGCACTGCAAATCTAAGGGATTTGTGTGTTTTTATATGCCCTAATAAATCTTCATTATTTGGGCCTACTTACCAAATTTAAAGTTGGTGGGATACTGAGAAAAATACTCAATGAAATGCATGACAGAATTGTGATTCCAAATGACCGCAACTAGCTGAGAGGATAATCCAGGTCTAAGATAATGAAATTGAATTCTGTAACTCATTGTGTTTCAGGCCTCATACTGATCTTAGCATGTGTATGGATGGTTACAAAGTTGTCCTTTCTCAATGAACTCAACATCTGTAGTCAGAGAGAGACACATACACCAAAAAGGACACTCTTTTCATAGAAGCACAGCCATGTCCATCGGGAAAAATGTGAAATCTTCCATAGGGTAGGAATGTGGGGACAGCTGAGGGAGTATCACCTCTGCTGAAAGAAGTCTTCCATAGGATGGGAATGTGGGGACAGCTGAGGGAGTATCACCTCTGCTGAAAGAAATCTTCCATAGGGTGGGAATGTGGGGACAGCTGAGGGAGTATCACCTCTGCTGAACTGAAGGCAGAGGAAGGACAAGATGCAAAGGGGTAAAACATTAACAAATATGACTTCCAGTAGACGGAGAAAAGTGATGAGTGGGAGGAAAAAGGATGGAGAACTTTAAGGTATGGGGAATATATGTTACAAGAGTTCATTTTTGCCTGAATCAAACTAGGCTTCTGGGATGCGATTCTTTACTCTTTTCATTTTGCTAAGTCCGTCCAGTTATTCTTCCTAATAAACTGTATTGCAAGGCTTCTAGACTTCTGCTGACATCTGAAAACACGGAAAGTGTCAAGGAAACACTCTGCTAGTGGACTTCCCTTACTCATGGGGCAATTAGACAACCAACACCCATGACCTATCTACCTTGCTATCTGTTGAGTGGATTATCATGGGCTGTGACTGCATTCTTTATTTACCTTTAGTTGATTTGAACTATGACTTCTTTTCTTTCAAAGTATATTCCCCTCTGTATTTTGAAGACTATTATTTTAACAAACTTCAATTCTCCCTATGCTTTACTCTGGCCAGAATGTAACACAACATGGAAAGATGATCACTCACCATAGTATAAAAGCCCAAGAGCCAACAAGACCGCGTCCAGTTGAGGAGCATAAACAGCAGCTGCGGAGGTAGTTTCCACTCTTTCAAGAGTGTCAGCCTATGCAAGTGTGCCTGTCCTGGAAGCTACTTTTTCTTGGGCCAGGCAATTGTATTTGTTCTGTCCTTGGCCATGTTTGTCTAGCAGCCAAGACAACTCTCCTCGTTGCATCTCTGTCTGGCAAAAGAATATACACCAAGAAGTTGAGCGACTCATGGAAGCAAACTATAAATGATCCATACTTAAAGAGGGTAATCAGGAAACTCATATTAGTGGTACCTTGGAGACTGTGTGTTTTTCAGAGTGAAATGCAGATTGCCTTATACATTTGTATTCTACTAACTTCTGAATGCCTTCTGGCTGGGCTTGCATTTATACAGCCTCTGTGATGCCTGGGAAATGGCTTGAGGAAGGTCCCTGTTCCAGCTACTTGTTGCTGTATAGCAAAATACTCCTGAGCTTACTCACACAAAGAAAGAACATTTTATAATGCTCGTGGATCATGTAGTATAGGAATTTAGACACAGAGCAGCAGAGAAGGGTTGCTTCGGTCGTTCAGTGCCTGGTGGTCTCTGTGCAGAAGACATAAACAGGCAAGGGTGGCTGAAATACCTGTTTGAAAGCCTGGCTTTCCCTGTGTACTGGGAATCCAAACTCAGGTCCCTACTACACAGTAGGCACTTTACTACCTCCCCATCTCCCACACTGTCTTTTACGACCTAGTGTCAGAGGCCATCTTGCATCAGATTTTTGCTATTGGAATCTGTCATATGGCTAACTGTGCATATTTAAGTAAAATGTACACACACCCCCACCACCACCTCTCAGTGGGAAAAATGCCAAAGGAATTGCAGCTGCCTTTTAAAGTTGCCACATCCTCTGTGGAATTCATGTTCAAATTTGCATAAGAATAAGCAAGGTGTTAGAGGGGACTCCCTTCTGAATCTTCTGGCTCTGAAGTATGTATCCACGGAGCTTACAAACTGGCACAGGAGCTTCGACAGGGAGTGGGAAGACAAAATCAAAGCTTCCAGGAAGAATGTTATGGAGCCAAAAGCACAAATGTCTTTGGAGTAGAACAAGAACAGACATCCTAGATACATGCCACTTCCTCTATGTACCCTCCAAACTCCAAGATTGTACTCGGAAGGACTCCAATCCCTCGAGAAAAATCCTTGATCAGACTCGATTTATTGGGCACTGAGCTCTAATCCAGTGAACTCTGAATGCATCCTGAGAGTCTCAGGGTAATCCAGGCTGCTAATTAGTTACCCAGACATCTCCTCCTCCTCCCCTGGGGACTGTAAACTGCCTGTACCTAGACAGGGAGGCACAGGAAACAGTGGCTATGCTTCCCACAGAGGCTTATCAAGTTCAACTACTGAGCAGCCGAGGAAGGGAAGGCAAGCCACCTCAGCAAGGGAAGTGGGATTCTCGAGGAAGCATCCCCTCCTGGCTGAGTAGAGAGCAGTTCTCAGTATCTGCCACCCACTCATTATTCCTCACTGCACACCTGCAAGGGCAAGGTGATTACAAGCATAACTCAGCCCTGGGTTTCTATGGGAAGGGTGTGGTGGTAGGCATGTGTGTTAGGACGTACCATCGTATCCCAAATGAGGGTGTTGGTCAAGCTGTAAATCATTCCTGTGTCTAACTCAAGATGCCATGCTTCTGAGTTCAGAAACGTTGACACTTCCATTCAAAAGTTGAAGGCAGAATTCACATATGCATTCTGCCTTTCCAGTATGTCCCACAATCCTGAACAAGGGAAAGCCATAAGGATTTTACATGATGGCTGGTTAGTCATTTTACACGATAGTAGTTAACAATGGATAGTTAGGTTAACAACCCTTAGCAGCAAGGGCTAAATAAGCATCATTTCATCGCATCTCATCCTTATGTGGTGATATTTTATTTGTGCTTTAATAAATAAAGCTTGCCTGGAGATCAGAGGAAAAAGAAAGCCATTATAAATAAGCAAAGAAGTCAGGCAGTGGTAGCATATGCCCTTAATCCTATCACTTAGCAGGCAGGTTCTCTGTGTGTTCAAGGCCACACTAGGGAACAGAGCCAAGTGTGGTGACACACGCCTTTAATCCCAGTACCAACCATAGAGGTCTGGGGGTCTATACAGATAGAAAGTGACAGAGCTGTGTAGGAAGCAGAAGTGATGTAGCTGGAAGGAGAGCAAATCAGATGGCAGAACAGCAAGGCATATGTGCATGGGTAGACAGGAAGTAACTGGCATTTGAAAGCTGAAGAGTTAGTGAGGTAAGGTTGGCTGGTGGCTTTCCCTATTTCCGTGATCTCTCTAAGGCTTTCATGCCTATATTTGGCTTCATGTTTTTTTTTATTTAATAAGACCATTTAGAATTTCATCTACATCCTTATAACTATCCCATTTACACAGAGAGGAACTAAGATCCAGAGAAGTCAAGTAATCTACCCCCAATTCAAGTGTTTGGACGTGATGGAGCCACTTTTGAAATTTAATATTTAATGAAATCTTTGAGAATTACATATGATGTATTTTGGTCATATTCATTCTCTCTCCTCCTCCTAACTTCTCCTAGATCCATGCTCTATTCCCCTACCCACTTCCAACTTCATATCTTTTTTTTTTCTTTTAATAATCCATTTAATCAAATGTATGACTTTCATGGACTCACAGGTATGGGGCCATCCAACAAAGCATGGTTGGCCTACTTGGGGCCACACCCTTAAAAAATACTGACTCTATATCCCTAAGCAGCCATCTCCTGTCAATAGGTCCTCAGTCCCTACCCTACTCCATGCTAGAATATTGACTGGCTTGATCTTGTTGCAGGTCCTATGCAGTCAACTAGGACTGCTGTTAGGTTCATGAGTACAATAGTTCTATATGTTAAGAAAACGCTGTTTCACTCTGGTCTTCCCTAACCTCTGATTCTTACAATCTTCTTACCACATCTTCTGAGACAAGGACCTACAATTTTAACCACTAGTTGATGCTGCCTCTCCTGATAAGCATACATGCATACATGAGACAACCAGAAACAGCAGGGCAGAGTCATCAGGGTAAGGACAAATAGAGCAAGTCTGGGGAAAGGGGAAGAGGTACTAGGAACACTACAAGCAGAGGGGAGGGTCATACATGGAACACACAGGGTCCTAGGAGCAGTGAGGCAGTGCAATGTAAATGTAGGCCACTAGATGTTTGTCAAATTCCATCAAGTGTTCAATACCAACAATAAACTGTAGCTAGAGTTTTCCTGCCTGGCCCACAGTCAGGACAAATCTCTGTCACCCGCCAGTCCCACAGCCGCTCAGACCCAACCAAGTAAACACAGAGACTTATATTGCTTACAAACTGTATGGCCGTGGTAGGCTTCTTGCTAACTGTTCTTATATCTTAAACTAATTCATTTCTATAAATCTATACCTTGCCACGTGGCTCGTGGCTTACCGGCATCTTCACATGCTGCTTGTCATGGTGGTGGCTGGCAGTGTCTCTCTGACTCAGCCTTTCACTTCCCAGAATTCTTCTCTTCCTTGTCCCACCTATACTTCCTTCTGCCTGACTACTGGCCAGTCAGTGTTTAATTTACTAACCAATCAGAGCAACACATTTGCCATACAGAACATTCCACAGCACCCTTATGTAAACTATGGAGTTTGAGTGGTTATGATGCATTAACGTAGATTCATCAATTATAAAATTAAATCTACCACACTAATAAAGATGCTGTTCAATACAAGAAGGAGGAGAAGAGGGAAACAGAGAATAACACATGTAATAGGGCAGGACCCCTAAGGGAGTTCTCTATATCTGTAGTTCAACTTCACCATGAAGCAAAAGCCACTATAAAAAGTGAAGCCTAATAATAATAATAATAATAATAATAATAATAATAATAATAATAAAGAATAATAATAAAGAACAGAGCAGGGTTAAAGCGCCTTAAAATCAGAACCGTGGGCGGAGGGGGGGAGTTGTTTGGTTGGGAGGTTTGTTTGTTTGTTTGCTTTTGGTTTTTTGGTTTGGTTTGGTTTGGTTTTTTGGCTCACCACGGAAGCCCTTGGCACCTAACCTGTAACAGTCACAGAGCTAAGACAGAACAGGAGTTGCTGTCAGTGCTGTGCTCTGTGATGTAAGAATTCCCAATTTGACTTCTGTGTCCTCCATCTGTGCAGAAGGTGCAGTGAGGGTCAGCAGAATGACACAAAAGGCAGAAGAAATCTCAACCACAGACTCGAAGAGAGAAACAAGAGGCACCAAATTAAACTGATGACCAGACAGTCATGCACCTTCACCTCAAGTCACATGACCCTGATGGTAACAGTGAGGTGGAGAAGGTACCATCTCCATGTCCACTGCAACTTTCTCTTTACAACACATATCCAATGCATTTGTTCCAACCTTCCAAACAAATACATGACAAGTACACAATGAAAACATCTTGTCTCCATTTTGTACAAATCTACTGAGGACTAAAGAGTATAAGTACTTGCTGAAAATCAATAGGCTGGCAAACAACAGAAAACCCGAACTCAATTATTCTGGCTACTAGCTCTTTGTGCATTTACAAAGATTGCAAAGCTAGAGTAGAGACTCTTTGGGGATTTCTTCAATACCAGAGAATCAGCCTGACATCCTTACCGGCTAGTCACCAAGGCTGTCTCTTCTCCCTCCAAAACCATGCCTCTGTTGTTTCCTCTACTAAATTCACTGTATTTTTATGTTGTCTCAAAATATTTGTGTCGGATTAACTGACAACTTCCTGAAGTACTTTAGCTTATTATAATAAGCATGTTCCTTCCTTGAAAAACATCTGTTCAAAATACTTAGTTCCTTGAGGCTAGAAATTTCAACTTTAAAAAATGGATCCCTAAAATAAATTAAAATGTTTTGACATACTAAATAGCAATCACTTCTGCTTTCTGTATGCTCGTAAACACAAATGCACTCACATGTGCATTTTCTCCATCTTTATAGCTCCTGCCCTTGCTATGGTCATGTGACTGGGTTCTGGTCAGAGGATGTGGGCAAAAGCATTTGTGATGCTTCCAGCTTGGCCTGAGGGGACAATCCTGTTTCCCTGTACAAAGATGACAATGGACTACTTCAAGGTGGAAGGAACCTGGATCCCTAAATCCTAGCTTTTGATAAATCTACCAAATGGCACCCTAGAAATTAGATGACCCAGACATGTAGTTCCCTTGTGCTAAGCCACAGAGGTCTACTTATTTCAACAGCTTGCACTGCAGGAACTCATTAATACCAAGGAAAACCAGGGCCTCAGTAAAACTACCTCCAGATTCCACAGGTGGCCCATGCCCAACAGTAACCCTTTGCCTCTTTACCACCATCCCATTCGGTGAAGATACCAACAAGTACAAGGCAATATAATGAACTCTTTTCCATCAAGAATACTGGGCATTTTTGAGTCTTCATACCTCACCATGTACCAGATAGGTGTTCAGCAAAGGGTGACACAGAAATGCTAGATAATCACCCTAACATCTAACTACACCAGGAGATGGGACAGGAAAGGGTCTCCACAGTTTAGCTTCCCCAAATGGAAACAGTCAATTTCCTACAGAGACCATCTTAAAGGAATGGATAGTTAAGGTGGTAAACTATTTTATTTTGGTTCTTTATATGTCTGATGCAATTCTAGAGCATAAAATTACACACAAAAAGTAAAACTGATGAGACCTATTTTTATTATTCTTACACTGCAGTGAAATCTACATACATATTTGAATTCTTAAATATATGCCTAGGTCACCATCAGCCAGATACTCAGCGCCCCCCCCATCAGTTCAAATGAAAACAGTGAGTGCGTTCTAGGTTAGCAAAGCCATGATGAGAGACCCACTATGGTGAGGGTTCATTCTCCTTAAACATCAGTGTGCCTCCTCAGAAGGCTCCAAGAATTCACCAACTGAAAGGCTTGAGGACACGCTAACCAGACTCATGCTCCAGGAGTCATCCACACATCACCAAAATTCCTAACAAACAACAGTATGAAAATACTCCTCTGATCAGGTCATTGCTACTATTGAGAGGATTGATCTATTCCACTCCTAGGCTCCCGTGTCAGAAGAGTTAATCAAATAACGTGGTGGCAAAAACACCAATGATGGCAGATGTGCCATCCAACTGACCAGGTTAAGAAAAATAAAGGCAGATGGTTTTAGATTAAAATCTGGATGGCAATGCCATCATTAGAGAATTGACTCTCTGTCACCAGGCCAACATTCTCCTACTCTATTCACTTCACTCTCCAAATTATCTGCCACCTGGTGGTCCAGGGAATAATTTTGCAGTTTAGTCATGGGCTGCTGAGAAAAACTCATTAATTTGGAGTTGGTGACTCATTTGAGAAAATGTTATTGAATTCCTACTATGTGTGTAGCAACGTTCTAGATACCGAGAAATACCTCGATAGCCATGACAGTGAGCAAAGAGAGTGGCTTTGGATTTTGTGAAACACTAACATGTGAATAAATCAGGGCAAATGGAACAGGAGACCACAAAACCTTAAAGGGTTCAGAATGGCTTCTCTGAGGAAGTGACACTTGAGTGGAGACAGGAAAAATGAGGTGCCAGCTTTCTACTGTCACATAACAACATGGCACTGTAAAACTCAAAATTACTCCCTCAGAGTTTCTGTGAGTCTTCAGAAGTCTTCTTGACCTTTCCAGGCAGTTCTAGCTACCGCTCTATGCTGTCAACACTCCTAAGGCTTCAATCTCATTCCATTCATTACTGTACATTGAATCATCTGTTCAAATATTTACCTTCCTTTGCATCTAGCTCTACATATGCCATAGGCACAAGGACTTTAGTAGGTGACTGTTCTAGACATTGGTTCATTCCCAAATGCTACTCATGTCTAGTACACAGTAAGTTTGTGAGAATGCATTAGTGAGATAACTCAATCATATACTAACACACAAAAAACACATGAGAAGGAATATATTTACAGCAAAACAAGACAATACTTGTTCCTCTTTAACCAGGGGAATCTTGGAGTCACTACCAAGAAATCTTTGTGCTTTATAAAATATCATTTACAAAACTGGAATTATCTGGTAGGGGATTAAATTTGGGTCCATAGGACTCAAGCAATAATAAATCTATATACTTGGGGGCTTGAGAGGGAATGTTCATTAGACTCCTTGATGCTAGATGAGGAAATAAATTTTTGTAGCTTCTCTGGGAGGCAAGGAGAGTTACATGGGAGTTAGGTACTCTACTCAGGGTCTTGCATGCTAAGCCCAAAGTGAGCTGTGATTTTACTGGAGGCTGAGGGTCTTCTCTTAAGATCATTGGCCATAGACAGGACTCTTCCTTGTGGCTGTGTGTCAGTGACACCTGTTTTCTTGCTAACTGCTGGCTGAGGAGCACTCCCATCTTTTGATATCTTCCTCCAGGTCTTGCCACATGGATGCTGATACGGTCTCCTCATCCAACCATATGACTGCTTTCTGTGAGGCCCACAGGAAAATGTCCCTTTGATCCTTCTGGTTCTAACGGTTAGATTGGGACCCACTAAGAGTCCTTTCAATAAATAAACTCGATGCCAAAGGTTCAGGAATATCACAGGAGTGAAGATACAGCATACTTACCTGTTCTACCTGCAGTCAAGAGTGGATTACATAGGGCATGTACACCAAATGGTGGAAAGCTTGGGGCTTTGAACTCTGTCTGCCCTAGATGAGGACAAATCACGCTATTAGGAGCCATGCTTCTAGGCAGGGTCATCACAAAGTACAAAGCCTTTGAGCTACCAACAAACGTGTTATTTTAGGAAGGAAATATGCCTACCAACTTTCTGCTGCTGGGGTAAAATACTAAGAAAACATAAAGGAAGAAATGTTTACCTTGGCTCATAGTTCCAGTCACTGCTCACTTGGTCCTGTTGTTCTGGGTTCAAAGCTAAGCTAAATACCACGGCAATGAATTTGTGCTAGAGGAAGCATGCTTACCTCCTAGTGGTTGAAAAATAGAGGGCCAGGAAAGGAGAGGGAAAGGGAGAGAACAAAGGAATGGAGGGTGGGAAGGAGGGAGAAAGAGAGATTGAGAATAAGAGAGGCCTATAAACTGGATTATGCACTAAAAGAATCCCCTCAGTGACCTACTTCCTTCAGTGAAGCCCCACTTCATAATGGTCCACTCAGGTATAAACTCATCAATGGGTTAATCCACTGATGAGAGTAGTATCATCCTAATCCAATCAGCTCCCAATATCACGACAACTTGGGCTTACATTCTTTAACCCATGAGCCTGTAGGACATTACATACCCAATCCATAACAGGAACAACAGTTGGTGTACTGAATACAATGGAGGAGGGTGGAGAGGTGGGATGAAGTAGATGGCATTAGCAGATGTCAGTTTTTCTAGCGCCTTGGTGGCCATGATAATGAGTTTGGATTTCATTGTAGGTATAGAGGGAAGTCGCTAATGTTGATTGAGTTCTATATTCAGTATAAGATGCAGGTTGTTGATTTGAAATCAAGAAAAATGTGAGACATTAATGTTGGAGTTGCTTCTTGTTTTGTAAAATGGGGGCCTACACTAAACATTCTTTGCTCAGCCAGCATTCTATATTTTTCTAGGTCCTTTAAAGAAACTATTCAGGTGAAAGAAAGATAATATGAATGTAATCACTTTCCATACGTGGCTGACCTAATTAGGAGGAAATCTCGTCTTCTGCTTTTTTAATGTATCTTCTATAGTTCATGAATGTACCCTTGAGTCATTTTCTAAATTCCACAAATAACAATAATACCATTAACAATATGGAGACATTTCCAGCAGCAAAATATAATTTGTCCTTTAGTCATGGGAGAATTGTAATTGGTGTTTCTAGAAACTTCTATCCATGCAGAATTTTAAAAATAATACTGAGACAAGAGCTTACAGTTTCAAAATACTGACTCATCAAGACCATAGTTGTTGTTGTTGTTGTTGTTATTTTCTTTTTTCTGAAGCTGAACCTGAAAGATGGAGTCATTTGAATTAAATAACAATACAATTGCCACTGTGCTCCAATCTATTGCAAATCAGAGGCATGATTGCTTCCTTAGTATCCTCAATTTATGCTATAGTAAGATTTATTTGAGACTTCCTGTTCAGCTTCTCAATAGTAGAGGGTGAAAATAAACAAATTTAAAAAATGATAGCGGGTAGGTCTAAAATTAAAAGACCTATTCAGAGCTATTTGATGACTCATGCTTTTGTTTGTTTGGTTGGTTGGTTAGTTGGTTGGTTGGTTGGCTTTTTTTGTTTTGCTTTTGGTTTTTTGGTTTTTTTGGTTTTGGTTGTTGTTTTGTTTTTTTGGTGAGTGCTTATTCATTAATATAACTTCCTCATCTTATGTGGTCTAGGGTTTAGGTCATCATTAAAATAGGCCATACAATGTCCTCCTATCTCAGCCTTGCTTTCTTATTTCAAAGGCTGGGGCCTCAAACTACAAAGTTGATATTACATTATTTTCCTCTCAGGAAGTAAAATAAATTTATTCAGTGAAGCAATCTAAAAATAACTTATTTGAGAACCAGTGGCTTCCATGGTTACAGAAATACCCTGTTGATTCTTTGCTCTAACAGACAACAGTAACTGGGGAATCGTTTGGATAGAAAACAACACACATCCAAACTAGCATGAAGGACCCCAGGATGGGACTACGAGTACTTCCATTTATGAACTGCCATCCTCATCTACCTAGCCCTAGAAAAACCACATAGAGAAGAGAGGAATAAACTTTTAAAAGCCAGTGAAATTTTGCCCTAGTCAGTTTCTTGACTCTGAGCATCACGAAATGGTCTAGTGCTCCAGTACACCCCAAAGTACTTCACAACTTTAATTTCAAAAACTATATCTCAATACAATAATTGATTATATATTTTTTTCTTTGTCTTTAATCAAGTAAGCTCTCACTATGAAGCCTAAGCCAGTCTCTAACTCTTGATCTTCATGTCTCTATCTCTCAAGGGCTGAGATTAAAAGCTCTATCACTACATTCAGCTCTACCCAATGAAGTTCCTATCAAAAGTAACTAAGAGCCAAGCAGTGGTGACACACACCTTTAATACCAACACTCAGGAAGTATGGACATGCAGAGTTCTGAGTGTGAGACCAGCCTGGTCTACAGAGCAAGTTTCATAACAGTCAAGGCACCACAGAGAAATCCTGTCTTGAAAAACCAAAAAAGAAAAAAAAATGAATTAAAAGAAGCTAAGACTAAGAGAGATGTTTTTCTCTAGTTAAAATTACATCATGTAATATTAAATAGAAGTTACTTGTGAACCTAAGGGTAACTAGAAATGAGACAGTATGTGTTCATTTGTGTTTGCAGATAAATTATCATATATTTACACATTCTTGCATGCATTTGAGGTCTAGGATTCTATTGCACCATTGCAGTCTGTTTCTGGAGGAGTATCCCAAACATAATTGGCTTTTAAAGGCAGATTTCATCACAAAACTCTATGACCTGTCAAATATAAAAAGTACATACCAGCCAGACATAGTGGTGTACACTTTTAATCCCAGCACTCAAGAGGCACAGGCAGGTGGATCTCTGTGAATTTTCAGCCAGCCTTGTCTATATAGTGAGCTCCAAGACAGCAAGGGCATTTAGTATATATTATATTATATTATATTATATTATATTATATTATATTATATTATATTACATTACATTATATTATATATCATTAAGGGCATTTAGTATATATAATATTTATATATATATATGTATATATATGTAGAAAAAAAGAAAGGAAGAGAGACAGGTGCCTACAAGTTAACTAAGGAAAAAGTCAAAGAATGCCAAATACATTACTTCAATACACTTGTGTGCTAGCAATCTATGAAATAGGCCTAAGGAGTAAGTTTTGTCAAAAATTGCTCAAGAATTGTTTTCTTCAATTAAATGAGCTTATTTTTTGCACCAGAAGTAACCTTAGCATGAATTCTTCATTTCAGCAATATCTAGCAAGCGGCCTCCATATGCCAAAAACTATACTAGGTCTAGGAATACCACTATGAAATAGAGACAAGGTATTTGTACTCATGGAATTCCTGTTCGAAGGGGGAAGACAGACAAACGAAGAGAACTTCACTGAGGAAATCATTATAACAAAGTCATTTGGTAGGGGAAAGGGGCTACATAAGATAATGTAGTAAGAGAAAAAAAAAAGATAATGTAGTAAGGAGCTTCTTTCAGTTTCTCAGCTTAGATTTCAAGGAAGAAGATCCAGCCGTGAAAGAAACAAAGCGAACCAACAACAGCCAAAGAAACACAGATGAAGATGGAGCGGGAAGCAGAAGGGGAAATAGAGTAACAATTACAAAGACCAGGAGGTGAGAGAGCACTAGACTTGCCAGAGAAACAGGAAACACACTAGTGTGCTCAGGGCAGAGGAGACAGGCAGTTCTAGACAGTTGGAAAGGAAGCCAGGAGAGGCCATGGTAAGGAGCTAAGGTTTCCCTGTAAGTGCTTTGGGAAACCATTAGAAGAATTCAATCAGGGAAGTAATAGGATCAGAAAAGCAAGCTTTTAAGAAATGACTCCAGCTGATGATACGGACAAAGACCTGCAGTTCACTGAGAGTCTGCACCGGGGATCACTTTGGGAATCACAAGCAAGAGAGGATGTTCATGGCTTGGAGAGAGTGCTGTCAGAGAGGTAAAGAATTAAGAGTGGTGTCCCTTTAACCATTCATATGGAATAGATTGGAAAATGCTATGGAAACCCAAAGTCAAACCCTTCAAGGCATGAATGTGAGAAAACAAGGTGTCAACTCATAAAAATAATAAGTCAGTTTAATGTTCAAATTCATGATGGGCTGAAAACTACCAGTTTCATCCTTACCACACTATCTGGCCTAATGACAATACAGAATGCATTCAGTTAGACACACATTTACCTTTTGGATTGTTGATGCTCTTTTGTATATAATGTCCCTCTGTCTAATTGCTTTATCCTGTAACTTCTATCTCCCTTTCCTTTCCAACAGAAAACAATCCCTATCATACATAATATTAAGCTATCTATACTCTCTGAAGCAGAATAATGAGCCTGTCAATCACTGTTCTCATAAATCCTGGCCTACCAAGGATACATCACACAGAATTGTAGATGTCACCAGAAGCTTCTTTTAATAGGGAAAGTATCAGAGGAAAACTTATACTTGGGTCCCTAACATCTTAGACAATAACTCTATGTCAGAATAGCTTAAATAAAGCATGGTATACACCAAGACATTAGTGAACACTTTTAAGAGAGTGTCTCAAGTTTAAATGTGAAGGACCTTCTGCTTTGGGCCATGATGGAATACAGGGATAGTTTCTCACTCCTGCCCTAAACAGCAGTATTCAGATTGTGACAAGAGTCAGAACAAGACATCATCCCCACAGGAAGGAAAACACATTGGTTGAGTTCCATGATGCTTTGGTAACTACTTGAGAATTTCAAGGTCATAGGGTAGGAAGAGTGAACCCACACATAGCTCATAGTTTCCCTGGGTTGAGAAAACACAAATGAAAATCTGAAAGGCCATAAGGGCTGGAATTTGCAAAGAAGAATTCTGAGATGGGGTGGCAGGAGAGGTATGTAAGGGTCAAGTATTCAACTGACTAATGATGAATGTACCGTGTGTGTTAGAAAAGAAAAACCATCTAAATAAATGAAATGTAATAAGCCATGGGGCTCACACAGACTAGTAATAGTGTATGTTCCCAATAGTCAGAGTGTGTGTGGGAGGAAACACCCTCATAATACACAAGGTGTCACACAGGATTTCTTGGCATCATCTTAAAGCAGCAGTTCTCAACCTGTGGGTCTTGACCTCTTTGTGGGGTAGAATGAACCTTTTACAGGGGTCACACATCAGATATCTTGCATATAAGATATTTATATTATAATAACAATAGCAAAAATTACAGTTATGAAGCAGCAACAATTTTACAGTTATGAAGTAGCAATAATATTTTGATTGGGGGTCACCATAACAAGAAGAACTGTATTGAAGGGTCACAGCATTAGGAAGGTTGAGAAGCACTGCCTTAAAGAATATAAGTTACAATTAGCCCAAAATTAAAGGCTGCTTTAGTCCCACTATCAAGGCACTGGGAATAAAAAGACTAGAGAGACAACTCAGCAGTTAACTGTTCTTCCCACTCTTCCAGACGACCAAGTTTGGTTCCCATAACCCACATGGGACATCTCACAACCACCTATAACTCCAGCTCTGGGGAGTACCCCTAGACATGCAGCACACACACACATATACACACACACACATATACACACTCAAACACACACACTAATAAATATAATAGCTTTTTTAAAAGAATAAGTCATTGAAGAGGTCAAAATGTTTCTAAATCTTATGTCTCAAAATGAAGTGTATTAATTTTGAAAGGGACACAAGAAATTAAACAAAAGAATAAAGTCTGTAATGTCCAGAATTGAAAAAGAAACAATAAAATGGATTTTGTAATGGGGTGAGGGGGAAATGGAAATACTCAGAAATGACACAGTGATAGAAGCAGAAGACAAGGACATTGGCTGTATTCTAACACAGCTATCCTTCCCTACGTCATTTGAAAGTACTAAATTGAACTTTGAAAGAAGAAAATAGGGTGGTTGAGGTTCAAAACACACTAGAATGGACTTAAGTGGCTTAGACATTGTTAAAGAAAGAATTAGTGAACTTAAAAGCAGAAATGAGGGATACACAAAAGCAAGTAGAGAAGAGAGAATACTGGAGATTAAAAGAAGCTAGTTTCAATGAGTTGTGGAAAAATTTTACTTACACTACCTAAAATGTGTCTAGTCATGATTCTTAAATGAGGTAAAAGGAAAAAACAATTGTAAGAAATATGTAAAAGGGCAAGAGAAAATAATGATTGAAGTTTTTCTAAATGTGCTGATCAAGGAGTTCAATGAATTCTGTTTGTGTGTGTCTCTCTCTACGTGTGTATGTGTGTAGCCCTGCGTGTGTGTAGATAGATAGACAGACAGATAGACAGACAGACAGACAGACAGACAGACAGACAGACAGATAGATAGATAGATAGATAGATAGATAGATAGATAGATAGACAGATGACAGAATTCCATCAAGGTCCATTATAATTAATCTCCTTATGAAAACAATTAACCACTTTAACTTTAAAATTTTAATGTAAACATTAATTATTTTTGCATTTGTTACAATATAGGCTCTAATTGAACAGCTTTACAATGAAACCTGATATTCTGCATTTCTAACAATTTTACAGGTAAAGCAAATACTTATAAGCTAAAGATACTTTTGAGATACAAACTCCTACAATTTTGGGACCAAACTCTTTCTTGTTATGGTTAATTCAACACTGAATATCACCTCACTTCATCTGGGAACAAGGTCAAATGTGCTTTGTGCTTGGGGGCTTCACACAGCCATTCCTTTTTATTTGTTGATTTTATTCTAATTTCACTTTGAAGCGCTTAGATATTTCCACATTATTTGCTTTGAGTGTGTATCCTAATTAGCTTTAACTATCAACTTGACACATCCTAGAGTCACTTAAGAAGGTGTCACTTGAGGGATTTCCCATATTAGATTGGCCTGTTGGCATGTCTGTGGAAGGTTGCCTGGAAGTTGATATAGGAGGACCCAGCCCACTGGGGGCAGCAGCATCCCTAGGCAGGTAGTCTTGAGCTATATAAGAAAGTTAACTAATCCTGGATCTGAGAGCAAGTCAAAAGCAGCTTTTTCCCCCCAGGATTTCTGTTGTATTTCCTTTGCTGTAAGTTCCCTGTTTAGAGGTAATTCTGCTTAAAATTACAGGCTATCCTGCCTTCAAGTTCCTGCTTGAGTTCCTGTCCTGACTTCCCTAGATGACTGATTGTGACCTAAAAGTGTAAGCCAATTAAACCCTTCCCCTAAAGTGCTTTTGGACAGTGTTTTATCACAGCAGCAGAGATGAAGCTAGGACAGTAGGTTTTCCTCCAAACTCCAAAAATGGGACCTATAATTCAGCCCCTTCTGATCAGCTCTCTCTGTTTTACTAGTCACAGTGATGTGTTCAAGGAGGGGCACGTGAGCCTAATTTGTACAATTAGACATGTTCTTGAACTTTAAGGTGGAGATCCTTCTTCCATCTGAATCTAGAAGCACACAGGCTGAATATGCTATAATCAACTTGCCTCCTTCAGGGTAGAAAGGGCATAAGAATAGAGTGTAGACAAAAGAATCAAAGTTAAGAAAATAGGAGAGGAAAAACTAGGTTTTGGCATCTCACATCAACCCCGAGGCCATGCTATTACTCAACTCAGTCCTATCCCTAGGCTATTTAGGAACATTAGGTCAATAAATATTGCTTTTTAATTTTCTTTAAATTAAGCAAGTTCAGTATTTTATTTTTATTGCACATGAAGAACTGCAATAAGGAATGTTAATTAAGTAAGCTTTTGTGGCATAGTGCAGGAATCAAATGAAAATTTATAACACAACTTCTGTTAAATGATTGTGAGTTTCAAATATGGTCTCAGACTCTCATAGGTATTTCTTCCCTACTTGTGATTGACAGTATTTTGGTCTAGAGGAAAGTTTGGATTCTGCCTGTCTGGGTCATCCTGAATTTTCACAGTCTCTAAAATGTTGAGCCTAGCCTAATGTTCAGTGCCACATCTTAGAACATTCCCAAGCACAGATGGCCAATGAGAGCTGATGAACAAAGTGAAGAGAAACAGCCACATACTGTGGCTTACAGCATGAAACATCCTGACTTGGAAAAAAGAAGTCATTTATAGGATGATACGCCTCTGGTTTGTGCTTATCTTCTTTCTTAAATAAGCCAAATTACACTGTAGTAAGATTAGAGTCCCACATAATTTTAAGACAGAAGCTCTAGAGTTAAACGTGGTCAGCCCTCACAAGAACCAGGAAGCATCCAAAGAGGACATAGAGAGATTGTAAAAGCTGGGTGGGAGAAGGCAGTCCTACAAAACTTTTTCTTCTGGATTTGACATGACTGATGGTTTCATGAACACAGAGCAAGTCAAACTCCCTGAAGAAGATGTGCACACACACAAAATATGACATGAAGGTAAGAGGTGGGGATAGCTGAAAGGTAGGATGTCTATAGGATGGGGAGGAGATAAAAGAGGGTAACAGATGAACATATTAACAATATACTCATACACATATGAAATTGGCAATAATTAAATAAAAAACATCACATGTTGTCAACAATAAAACCATGGGAAATATACAGTGGCATAAGAGATGAGTTCACAGAATTGGGTAGGCAATCTTTCATTTAAGTTGTAAGTTTCAGTCAATCTGCTAAGGAAGGGTATTTCATTAAGGCTTCCAAAGCCTCAAACAACTGAGGCCTAGTACTAATGATAAACAAAAACAATAGTACCGCAAAAATTCAGATCAAGAAATATTTTAAAATAAATACACAATAATTTGAGCTGGACCGATACCTTTCACCAAAGCCAAATGGCACCTAGTTCACATGTAGCTTTCTTATTAACTCCCAATCCATTACAACACTTCTTCATAAAACAGGTGTCCCTACCCTGGAGTTCTCCTTTCATAGACACTTACACTGTCTTCTTTAAGAAAGCTCCAAGGATGTGAGCCTACAGGTGACCTAAAGACAAGCAAAGATAAGACTTCTGATAAGGACAGCATCATTACATTCCCCACCTGCTTTGTTTACAACATCCAATACACTGGAGATGGGAGGGGCGGTCTTGAAGGAAAGTGGTGAAAATAACGTAAAGCTGTGTTTTTTTTTAAATTCTTCTCAAAATGCTTCTCTCTGAGTTCCACTTACTGCTGAGCACTGCAGAATCCCTGCCCCAAAGAGCACCAGGCTATTCGGTGATAAAATAGGTGAAGCCATTGCTGGTTTCTTTTAAATAATCCTGAGCCACTAAGGGCACAAATTGCCTGGACTCTGTTTCTCGGTCATTGTAGTAATACAACTTCTTTTACATTGACTCCAATCAGTTGTCTTTACGAACACAATAGATTGTGAATTCTGAGTCCCCCTAGTCTATCCTGGAACCTAGCAGTTTTCTGTGAAACTCCCTGGTGAAAAGAATGTATGTCTTTCTATTATTCCAAAAGTAAATAATTGTTCTCCCTGAGAAATTGAATCCATTGTGAAGATTTCAAAGAGTCATTGTTGTCTCTTATTCGCTGTAGAGTCTCCTCGGGGTTGCTGGAGTCAGACTGGGGCCTGTCCCCTTCTTGTCAGATGGCAAAGAAAGGAAAGGGAGCAGGGTTGGCACACCTTGCCTCTGATAACTTAACGGGTAGAGACAGCCATGCCTTCCAGAGCATAAAAATATCTTCCCCCTCAAAAGAGCGGGGAAGCCCTCCTCACTACCCAAGCTCAATCAATAGTAAGCCTTGGGAGATGGATTAGTAGAGCAAATGCCTATCTACAACCTTAAGTCTTTCTGGAATCGTAAAAGATTGTTACAGTAGTTACACATCCCTGGGTCAAACAAACCCAGCCCCTATTGGCTTACCAAGGGGCCATCTTCCAGAAGAGATCACAAAATTCAATCTTGTCTCATCTAGCATCAAGTAGTCTAATAAGCATCTGCTGTTGAGTCTCAAAATACATAGACTTTTCAATGCTTGAGTCCTGTGGACCAAAGTTGAATCCCCTATCATGTAATTCCAGTTTCAAAAATGATGTGGATACATTTCTTCTAAGTTCAGAGAGTTCCTGGCAACAGCTCCAAGATTTTTCATGTTAAGGAGGACAAAAGCTATCCTGTTTAGTTCCTGTGATGGTTGGCTTAAATTGTCAACTTGACACAACCTGCAATCACCTGGGAAGAGACTCTCAATGTGGGACTATCCACATAGGGTTAGCCTGTAGACATGTTTATTTGGAATTGTCTTAATTAATTGATGTGGGAAGACCAGGCCCACTCTAGGTGGCACCATTTCCTAGGCAGGGGCTTTCTAAATTGCATAAGAGTGGAGAAATGGAAATGAGCAGAAGGTAGCAGCAAGTGAGCAAAAGCATCTATTTCTCTCTGCTCTTGACTATGGACATGATATGCCTAGCTATTTGAAGTTCCTGCTGCCTTCACTTTCCTGTTGTAAAGGACTGTGACCCAAAATTTGAAGCTGAATCAAACCCTTTCTCTCCTACACTGCTTTTTGTCAGGGATGCTGGATCACATCGACAGAAGTGAAACTAAAACAGATCTAAAGATGCTGCTCCCCTCCGTTACATTGTACCTGCATGTGTC
Source organism: Peromyscus eremicus (assembly GCF_949786415.1). NCBI lineage: Eukaryota > Metazoa > Chordata > Mammalia > Rodentia > Cricetidae > Peromyscus > Peromyscus eremicus. The sequence goes on from NC_081423.1 coordinate 31,612,056, forward strand.
AGTGTGGAGTTGGGTTATTTCACCAATTTACTTATTCATTTTACAAACAGATACTTATTGTTCCACAGATATAAGTAGCACCTTGAAATGCACCAGCAACTACAACAGTCATCAGCTAACATCCATGTGCTCATGGAGCAGGCAGACCTAGATAGAAGAAGGGTTAAATATCTGAACAGGTATTCAATGAGCGATAGCAAATGGAGAAAGTTTGAAGCCTGGGGAGTATGGAGATAACTCAGATTTATAAAAGTGGGCAAGATCTCCAAAGGAAGGACCTGGGCACACAACAGAAAGACAGCAAGTAGCTGAGCAGTAAGTATTGGCAGGGGAGGGTTTTACCAGGAGGAGAGGGGTCAAGGTATGGAAAAGGACATGCAAAGACCAACAGGAAGAGATAGCAAAGTCTACTGGGAACAAGGCATGTGCTCTTGTGGGAAGGGCTGTGAAGCTGGGGTTTACAGAAAACTTAAGAAATACGAGAACTTAGATCACAATGAGTCTGTGGACCACACTAAGATAGTAATCTTTGTCCTCAAGAAAATCCACTTCTAAGTTTCCCTTAAGAACAACAGGGGAGGGGCTGGAAAGAGGGCTCAGTGGGCAAAAGCATTTGCTGTGCGAACCTGAGGACTTGATCCCAGCATCCATGTAAAAAGCCTGGAAGGACTATGAACATGCTTGTCACCCAGCACTGGGGACAGAAAATAGGACAGAGACAGGAGGATGTCTGGCTGCAAGCCTAGTTCAAGGTTCAGTGAGTGTTCCTGTATCATATGAATGAGGAAAAGAATGATAAAACAGAATATCAGATGTCAGGTGTCCTTTGGTCTCCACATGCACACAGGCACCATGTACCTGAACATGTACACATGTATACACCATACATCCACATTCATGAACAACAGCAATGAAGAAGAAGGAGGAAGGGGGGGAGTTGACAGCTGTAGCTTGTACGTACGCTCATGGGGAGAATTTTGTATACCACCCCTACATGATTGCAAGCTTCTAGGAAAATATCATCTATGATGCACCCTCATATGCAGGGGCACACTCTGGGCAAGCTAGTCTTGAAGGGCCACATCTTGACTCAACCATTGATTTCTTTTTTTTTTTTTTTTTTTTTTTTTTTTTTTTTTTTATTTTTTTAAATTTAAAAATTTTTTCCACAGATTCCCTTGTTCTCCCCCCTCCCGCCCCCCTCACCTTCCCCCCAGCCCGCCCCCCATTCCAATCTCCTCCAGGGCAAAGCCTTCCCCACAGACTGAGATCAACCTGGTGGACTCAGTCCAGGTAGGTCCAGTCCCCTCCTCCCATGCTGAGCCAAGGGACCCTGCATAGGCCCCAGGTTTCAAACAGCCAACTCATGCAATGAGCACAGGACCCGGTCCCACTGCCTGGATGCCTCCCAAACAGATCAGGCCAATCAACTGTCTCACCCACTCAGAGGGCCTGATCCAGTTGGTGACCCCTCAGCCATTGGTTCATATTTCATGTGTTTCCATTTGTTTGGCTATTTGTCTCTGTGCTTTATCCGACCTTGGTCTCAACAATTCTCTCTCATATAAACCCTCCTCATTCTCGCTAATTGGACTCCCAGAGATCCACCTGGGGCCTAGTCATGGATCTCTGCCTCCAGGTCCATCAGTAGTTGGATGAGGTTTCTAGCACGACAATTAGGGTGTTTGGCCATCCCAACACCAGAGTAGGTCAGTTCGGATTGTCGCTCGACCATTGCCAGCAGTCTGTTGTGGGGGTATCTTTGTGGATTTCTGTGGGCCTCTCTAGCACTTTGTTTCTTCCTATTCTCATGTGGTCTTCATTTACCATGGTCTCCTATTCCTTGTTCTCCCTCTCTGTTTTTGATCCAGCTGGGATCTCCCACTCACCCAAGCTCTCTTTCCCTCGACCCTCGCCCTTCACTACCCCCACTCCTGTCCAGGCTGTTCATGTAGATCTCATTCCATTTCTCTGTCGTTGGGCGATCCCTGTGTCTTTCTTGGGGTCCTGTTTTCCAGGTAGCCTGCCTGGTGATGTGAGTAGCAGTCCAGTCATCCTTGTTCCACATCTAGTATCCTGTTATGAGTGAGTACATACCATGTTTGTCTTTCTGAGTCTGGGATACCTCACTCAGGATGATTTTTTCTAGATCCATCCATTTGTCTGCAAACCTCATGATGTCATTGTTTTTCTCTGCTGAGTAGTATTCCATTGTGTATATGTACCACATTTTGTTTATCCATTCTTCAGTTGAAGGGCATCTAGGTTGTTTCCATGTTCTGGCTATTACAGACAACGCTGATATGAACATAGCTGAACAAGTGCTCTTGTGGTGTGGTTGAGCATTCCTTGGGTATATGCCCAAGAGTGGTATAGCTGGATCTTGGGGGAGATGGATTCCCAATTTTCTAAGAGAGCGCCATATTGATTTCCAAAGTGGTTGTACAAGCTTGCATTCCCACCAGCAGTGGAGGAGAGTTCCCCTAGCTCCACATCCTCTCCAGCATAAGGTGTCTTCAGTGTTTTTGATCTTAGCCATTCTGACAGGCGTAAGGTGGTATCTCAGAGTTGTTTTGATTTGCATTTCCCTGATGATTAGGGATGTTGAGCAATTCCTTAAATGTCTTTCAGCCATTTGAGTTTCCTCTGTTGAGAATTCTCTGTTTAGTTCTATAGCCCATTTCTTAATTGGACTGTTGGGCATTTTGATGTCTAATTTCTTGAGTTCCTTATATATTCTGGATATCAGTCCTCTGTCAGATGTGGGATTGGTGAAGATCTTTTCCCATTCTGTAGGCTGTCGCTTTGCTTTGTTGACCGTATCCTTTGCCCTACAAAAGCTTCTCAGTTTCAAGAGGTCCCATTGATTGATTGTTTCTCTCAGTGTCTGTGCTACTGGTGTTCTATTTAGAAAGTGGTCTCCTATGCCAATGTGTTCAAGACTACTTCCTACTTTCTCTTCTAGCAGGTTCAGAGTAGCTGGATTTATGTTGAGGTCCTTGATCCACTTGGACTTAAGTTTTGTGCACGGTGATAGATATGGATCTATTTGCAGCCTTCTACATGTTGATATCCAGTTTTGCCAGCACCATTTGTTGAAGATGCTTTCTTTTTTCCATTGTGCACTTTTGGCTTCTTTGTCAAAAATTATTTGTTCATAGGTGTGCGGATTAATATCAGGGTCTTCAATTCGATTCCATTGGTCCACATGTCGGTTTTTATGCCAGTACCAAGCTGTTTTTATTACTGTAGCTCTATAGTACAGCTTGAAGTCAGGGATCGTGATGCCTCCAGAGGTTGTTTTATTGTACAGGATTCTTTTGGCTATCCTGGGTTTTTTGTTTTTCCATATGAAGTTGAGTATTATTCTTTCCAGGTCTGTGAAGAATTGTGTTGGTATTTTGATGGGGATTGCATTGAATCTGTAGATTGCTTTTGGTAAGATTGCCATTTTTACTATGTTAGTTCTGCCTATCCATGAGCATGGGAGATCTTTCCATTTTCTGACATCTTCTTCAATTTCTTTTTTCAGGGACTTAAAGTTCTTGTCATATAGGTCCTTCACTTGCTTGGTTAGTATTACCCCAAGGTATTTTATGTCATTTGTGGCTATAGTAAAGGGTGATGTATCTCTGATTTCCTTCTCCGCTTTTTTGTCCATTGTATATAGGAGGGCTACTGATTTTTTGGAGTTGATCTTGTATCCTGCTATGTTGCTGAAGGTGTTTATAAGCTGTATCAGTTCCTTGGTGGAATCTTTGGGGTTGCTCAAGTATACTATCATGTCATCTGCAAATAGGGAAAGCTTGACTTCTTCCTTTCCAATTTGTATCCCCTTAATCTCCTTATGTTGTCTTATTGCTCTGGCTAGAACTTCAAGTACTATATTGAATAAGTATGGGGAGTGCGGACAGCCTTGCCTCGTTCCTGATTTTAGTGGAATTGCTTTGAGTTTCTCTCCATTTAATTTGATGTTGGCTGTTGGCTTGCTGTAAATTGCCTTTATTATGTTTAGGTATGTTCCCTGTATTCCTGATCGCTCCAAGACCTTTATCATGAAGGGGTGTTGGATTTTGTCAAATGCCTTTTCAGCATCTAGTGAGATGATCATGTGGTTTTTTTCTTTGAGTTTGTTTATATGGTGTATCACATTGACAGACTTTCGTATGTTGAACCATCCTTGCATCCCTGGAATGAATCCTACTTGATCATGGTGGATAATTGTTTTGATGTGGTCTTGGAGTCTGTTTGCCAGTATTTTATTGAGTATTTTTGCATCAATGTTCATGAGGGAGATCGGTCTGTAGTTCTCTTTCTTTGTTGTATCCTTGTTTGGTTTGGGAATCAGGGTAATTGTAGCCTCATAGAAGGAGTTTGGTAATGTTCCTTCTGTTTCTATTGTATGGAACAATTTAGAGAGTATGGGTATTAACTCTTCTTTGAAGATCTGGTAGAATTCTGCACTGAAACCATCTGGTCCTGGGCTTTTTTTGGTTGGGAGACTTTTAATGACTGTTTCTATTTCGTTAGGGGTTATTGGACTATTTAAATAGTTTATCTGGTCTTGATTTAATTTAGGTATGTGGTACCTATCCAGAAAATTATCCATTTCTTTTAGGTTTTCCAGTTTTGTGGAATAGAGGTTTTTGAAGTATGACCTGATGATTCTCTGGATTTCCTCAATGTCTGTTGTTATGTCCCCCTTTTCATTTCTGATTTTGTTGATTTGGATGCTCTCTCTCTGTCTTTTGGTTAGTTTGGATAAGGGCTTGTCTATCTTGTTGATTTTCTCAAAGAACCAACTCTTTGTTTCATTAATTTTTTGTATTGTTCTCTTTGTTTCTATTTTATTGATTTCAGCTCTCACTTTGATAATTTCCTGGCATCTATTTTTCCTGGGAGACTTTGCTTCTTCCTGTTCTAGAACTTTCAGGTGTGCTGTTAAGTCACTAGTGTGAGATTTCTCCAGCTTATTTATGTGGGCGTTTAGTGCTATGAATTTCCCTCTTAGTACTGCTTTCATAGTGTCCCATAGGTTTGGATATGTGGTGTCTTCATTTTCGTTGATCTCTAGGAAGTCTTTAATTTCTTTCTTTATTTCTTCCTTAACCCATTGGTGATTCAGGTGGGTATTGTTCAGTTTCCATGAGATTGTAGGTTTTCTGTAGTTTTTGTTGTTGTTGAAATCCAACTTTAGACCATGGTGGTCTGATAGAACACAGGAGGTTATTCTAATTGTTTTGTATCTGTTTAGATTTGCTTTGTGACCAAGTATGTGGTCAATTTTAGAGAAGGTTCCATGGGGTGCTGAGAAGAAGGTATATTCTTTTTTGTTAGGATGGAATGTTCTGTAGATGTCGATTAAGTCCATTTGAGTCATGACATCAATTAAGTCCTTTATTTCTCTGTTAAGTTTCGATTTGGGGGATCTGTCCAGTGGTGAAAGTGGGGTGTTGAGGTCTCCCACTATTAATGTGTGGGGTTTTATATGTGATTTAAGCTTTAATAATGTTTCTTTTACATATGTGGGTGCCCTTGTGTTTGGGGCATAAATGTTCAGAATTGAGACTTCATCTTGGTGGATCTTTCCTGTGATGAGTATGTAATGCCCTTCTTGATCTCTTTTGATTGATTTTAGTTTGAAGTCTATTTTGCTGGATATCAGGATGGCTACACCCGCTTGTTTCTTAAGACCGTTTGATTGGAAAGTCTTTTCCCAGCCTTTTATTTTTAGGTAGTGTCTATCTTTGAATTTGAGATGTGTTTCTTGTATGCAGCAGAAAGATGGGTCCTGCTTTCGTATCCATTCTGTAAGCCTATGTCTTTTTATAGGTGAATTAAGTCCATTGATATTGAGGGATATTAATGTCCAGTGATTGTTCATTCCTGTTATTTTTTGGTAGTGATGTGTGTGTACTTTTCTTCGTTGGGGTCTACTGCTGTGGCTTTATCTATTGCCTGTGTTTTCGAGGTTGTATCTGACTTCCTTAGGTTGGAATTTTCCTTCTAGTGCTTTCTGTAGGGCTGGGTTTGTGGATAAATATTGTTTAAATCTGGCTTTGTCATGGAATGTCTTGTTCACTCCATCTATGACGATTGAAAGTTTTGCTGGGTATATTAGTCTAGGCTGACATCCATGGTCTCTTAATGTCTGCATTACATCTGTCCAGGACCTTCTGGCTTTCAAAGTCTCCATTGAGAAATCGGGTGTTATTCTGATAGGTTTGCCTTTATATGTCACTTGGCCTTTTTCCTTTGCTGCTCTTAATATTCTTTCTTTATTCTGTACGTTTAATTGTTTAATTATTATGTGGCGAGGGGACTTTTTTTGGGGGTCTAGTCTGTTTGGTGTTCTATAGGCTTCCTGTATCTTCATAGGCATTTCCTTCTTTAAGTTGGGAAAGTTTTCTTCTATGATCTTGTTGAATATATTTTCTGTGCCCTTGAGTTGGTATTCTTCTCCTTCTTCTACCCCTATTATTCGTAGGTTTGGTCTTTTCATGGTGTCCCAAATTTCTTGGACATTTTGGTTCATGACTTTGTTGACTTTAGTGTTTTCTTTGACTGATGAATCTATTTCTTCTATTGTATCTTCAACGCTAGAGATCCTCTCTTCCATCTCTTGCATTCTGTTGATTATACTTGCATCTGAAGTTCCCAATCGTTTTCTCAGATTTTCTATTTCCAGCATTCCCTCTGTTTGTGTCTTCTTCATTTTTTCTATTTCCTTTTTCAGGTCTTGGACTGTTTCCTTCATTTGTTTCATTGATTTTTCTTGATTTTCTTTCAGTATTTTATTGTTCTCTTCCAGGACTTTATTGATTTCTTCTAATTTGTTTGCCCTTTCCTCTAGTTGTTTACAGCGTTCTTCACATTTTTTTGTCTTTTCCTCTACACGAGCCTCTAGCTTCTTCATGATGACATTCATAAGGCTATTTTCTTCTGCTTCTTCCAATTTCTGATGTTCAGGTCTAGGTGTTGGAGGAGGGCTAGGGCCTGGTGATGGTGTATTACTATTCATTTTGTTGTATGTGTTTCTGCCTTGACGTCTGCCCATCTCCTTGTGGTTCGTTCCTGGCCTTATCCGCACACTTGGTTCAGAGCTGACAGATTCAGGAAGTCTCTCTCTCTTGTCCAGATGGGAGCTCTCTTGTCCAAATTGGAAGTCCGGGGCAGGATGGAAGCTCTTGTTCAGAAGGGAAGTCCGGGGGAGGATGGGTGCTCTCCTCTCTCTCTCTCTCTCTCTCTCTCTCTCTCTCTCTCTCTCTCTCTCTCTCTCCTCCAGATGGGAAATCCATGGCAAGATGGGAGCTGGGGGCCAGCCTCTAAGTCTCAAGAAGAGGCTTGGGGCTCAGGCGGATGGGCGTGGGGGCAGGGCGTGGAGACTGCAGGGTCTGCCAGGGGTCTTGGAGAGGGAGATCCTTCCCGGTGGGGCTAGAAGGGCACCTGCCCGGGGACCAGAACCTGGGCCCAAGTTGGGCGGGTCTTCCCCGGAGTGGCTGGTGCCCAGGGATGGGGTCGGGGGCAAGCTAGGGCACTCACCTGTGCTTCAGAAGGGAAGTCCGGGGGAAGATGGGAGCTGGGGGCTGGCCTCTAAGTCTCAGGAAGAGGCTTGGGGCTCAGGCAGATGGGCGTGGGGGCAGGGCGTGGAGACTGCAGGGTCTGCCAGGGGTCTTGGAGAAGGGGATCCTTCCCGGTTGGGGTAGAAGGGCACCTGCCCGGGGTCCAGAACCTGGGCCCAAGTTGGGCAGGTCTTCCCCGGAGTGGCTGGTGCCCAGGGATGGGGTCGGGGGCAAGCTAGGGCACTCACCTGTGCTTCAGAAGGGAAGTCCTGGGCAAGATGGGAGCTGGGGGCCCTCAACCATTGATTTCTTAGCTGTATAAGTTACTAGTAAATTCCTTTCTCTGAACCCAGGTTTCCTCCTTGATAAAACTGATACAATGAGATGACTTGCAATAAGATCACTCATGAGTTCCCATGAGCTTTCCTGTGATGAAGAAGCAGGCAGCAGAGGCAAATGTAGACAGAAGCCTTTGTGTATATACATGAAGAGAGACTAATAGAAAAGAACACAGATTAATTGTCTAGCCCAGTCTGCTAATTGTCCTCCTCCTCCTCCTCCTCCTCCTCCTCCTCCTCCTCCTCCTCCTCCTCCTTAATCTCCCTTAACTAATGCAATTCCCTTAATCTCTTTCCAGATTCTTCTAGAAAGTCTCACTCAATGTGAAGTGGCCAAGGTCTGTACTGCTAGGGGGTTCTTTCCAGATGATTTCACTTACCCATGTTTCTTCTTTCTCATTGTAATGAGGCAGAAGAGGAGAGTGTGAGTTCATTATGAAAGGACTGGAGGTGGAACTCCTGTGGTATCTATACTGCCCGTCAGGTCTGCAGGAACCAAGTCACAATGTCTCTAGATTCTTTGAGGCTTAAAATAGACTACTTGCTGCTGGCAAAGCGGAAGCCTACCACAGACTGCCTCTTCCTTCTCCTACCAAGAATAAATTAAAAATCTCCCATCATGGCCTACTACATGCTATACTATAACACAGATCCCCACATCATTCTTCACCTCAACGTTCTGATCTTTTCCCAGCTAACATCTTGTGTCATGGTTTTGTATATGGATGACACTGTCTTTGTGAATGCCACACTCTCCATAGGGCTTACTCTTCTCCCTCTCTCCAGGTCTGGAAAACACTGTATCTTCCAAACAGCCTTCAATTATAGTTCAGTCTTAATAGTTCCAGACCGCCAGTCCTCCCTCCTCATCTGTTGTTCACTCTCTCATTTGCTTTATCAATGTACATCACAAAGATATAGTGCTGTAAAACATTATTGTATTTTATTTAATTCCCCTACGGGACTGGAGAACAGTCCACAGACGGGCAGCTTCTGTGTCTTTCTATTTATACATAGAACAGTATTTGGAGCCCACTAGAAACCAGGAGGTACAGGCCCAATTGAAAAGGATTTGTGGTGGCTATTTTTTTTTAATCCTCGCAGCTTTGTGCATCTCCTATACAACTGTAAAATCCATTGTTTAAATTTGCCCAGGCTTCTCTGATCCCAAGAACAGTAAGTTCTTCTAGACGTCTCCCGGCTGGAAACATTGGATGGTATTGACCAGGTAGTTAGGGCTGAGTCAGCAGACACTGCCCACATTCCAAACCTTTATCTTAGAACTGCAGGAAAAGAGAAATTCACAGTCCTCGCTAGGCATCCATGTGCCAATAAACAAGTCTTTCTACCCTTAGGGAAACAATGTTCCTGCACCTGCTGTCTGGATTGGCTACAGATAACCCCATGAAAGAGACTGACTCTGGTCCCTGAAGTGTCCATGATAAACATTCCATCTGTATGCAGCCAAGAATTATTGACTGAAAGGGAAGAGTCCTTTGTCAAGACAACAATTGATTCTCTAAAGAAAATAAATACAGTATTGGCCGAGAGCCTGCTCCAGTTGTTTTGAAAGGAATTTTTAAAAATTATTTTAACTAGGAGCTAGAATTTCTTGGGATGAATGTGAGAGAAATTGGTGAGGAGTGGTAGAAACTCTTAATGCAGATTTCAGCCAGATCCAAGAAGGATGTTTTAAGAATCATGCCTGGGCTGGAGATGGCTTAGTTGATAAAGTGCCTACTGTGAAAGATAAGAACCTGAATTTGGATCTCCAGAACCGATGTAAAATAGTTCACACACATCAGTAACAGGGGATATTGGGGACAGGCAGGTCCCCAGAGATGGCTGGCCATCTGGTCAAATCAATAAGTAAGAGACTCTCAAAAGACAAGGTAGAGGAAAACACCCTGACCTTGGCTTTCATACACATGGATATTCAGCCCCTCACACATTTATATATGCACATACACAGCACACACATGCAGACACACAATAATATGATATAATTAATATAATGTTATGTTTATCTTTGAAGTTTATTGTCACCATAGGATTAGGTAAGTCCCTCAAAATATAATGGCATTCAAGCTTAGGCCACCCAAATGACAAGACCTCTTGCCACCACTGTATACCCTGATAGAAGCAGGATGTGAAAATTGAGGTATTCAAGAAAAGCACTGGAATCTAAACCATGAGCCACCAATGCAGAATCTGGAATTCATGTGGCCATACTCTGTGTGGTAGCGAATCTCAGTAGTCAACTTGACATATCAAGCAAGAGAGAACCTCAACTGAGGAATTGCATCCATCAGATTGGCCTGAAGCCATGACTATGGGCATGTTGCTAACTGCTGATTGATGATGGAGGGCCCAGCCAACTGTGGGTGACACCACGTGGGCCTGAGTTACATAAGAAAGGTAGCAGAGCAAACCAGTGAGCAACATTACTCTGTGATCTCTACTTCAGTTTCTGTCCCAAGGTTCCTTCCTTGAGCTCCCTGCCTGGCTTCCCTTGATGATGCACTATAACCTATAAGCTGAAATAAACCATTTCCTTCCCAAGTTGGTTTTGGTCAATGTTCTATCAGTAAAAGAAAAACTAGACCATTCTAGGACACATGCTAGGCACACAGTCTCTTATGAGCAGCGACAGTACCTCTGCCATCCCTGCAGCTATCCCTTAACGCTGGGCCCACACCCTCACACATGGTAGATGCTGGGAAGCGTGCCTTGAGTGAGTTATGGCATGGAACATTAAAGGATAAGGATACAGCGATGCACAGAACAGAGCAGGCTTTGTTCCTATGCAAAGGCATTTTCGGAATTTTGAAAACGGACTGCCAAAATTCCATGCAGGGTGCATTTGTAAAAGAGCAGACAATGACATCACACTCTACAGAGCATAGGCCAGGAGAGCAGAGGCCTCCAGGGTTCCCTTTGAGCTGGCTGAATGGGACATATGGTAGAGGACAGAAGAAAGCCACCACTCTCCCACTGAGAGCAGGTGAGCAGGCTCTCATCTGGAGAGCCTCAGAAACGTCAGTTCAGGCCACATTTATAAATAGCGTTAGTACTATTGTGCAGCATCAAGGTGCATTCAAGCGATCTGTTTTCTCTTCTGTGCACAACACTATTCTCAAATGAGATGAGGACTCCTACCCACCAAGACGGTTCCATGTTTGTTCAAGGCTCACTGTTTTACTTGAACTGTAGCAAATACCAAATAAATGGTAGCTGCTAGTTTGAAATTCCAACATGTGCCTTTTTAAAACCCTGGAATCATTCAGGGAATGGAAAATTCCACACTTCAGGTCCAGTGACAGGTCAGTCAAATGTAGGCACACTAAAAATTATTGTATGACATACCATTAGGTTATGTGTAGAAGTTGACACATGAATTTCATATTCAGATCTTGGCCTTAGCCATAACATATATGATTATATATGTGCAAATATTTCAATTTTTTAGAAATCTGAACTATGAAACACTTCTCATCTCAAGCATTTCAAATCAGACATCCAAACAGTATTGCTGCCCCTGATTGGATTTCTTTAGACACATTTGCAAGCAAGATCTCTATTAAGAAAGAATACTGTCCTCATTCATACCTGTGAAAGAGAGAATCTGTGGAAGCAGAATTGTGCAGAAGGACTTGAGTCATGACAAGTCCCAGCGGAAGCCTCTGTTGGCCTCATGACAAACTCGGCCTGAGTAGGCACTTCTAAACTGTCAGATGCTATGGGAAATAGTCTGGGCCTTGACACAGCACACTGAAGAGATGTGTTTTCAGGATGCCCGAGAGGATTCAGACTGTGGTCAGAGCAGCTTCATCAACTCTGGACATTCCCAAAGAGAGAGCCACACTGAAAGCCACAAAGGAAAACCAAGATATGGCTCCTAAGAGTCGCCTGGGTGCATCAGAGAGCCTACCCCAGGCAGTAACAGCAGTGCTTAGAGAGATTGTTTGACCTATTAAAGATCACAATAAGGAAACAGCATATAGGAATAAATATGAAGTCTTCTGACTTCTAATTTGGTCTTTTTCAAAGGGCAGGAATCTTCCTGATCGTCATTTTCCTCTTTATTGTACCAAAAATTGCTCCACCTCCTCTGGTTCCATACTTACTAACTCATATCTGATTAATGCGGTTGAGTATCTTTTCCTATGGATCAAATAGTTGAGTCTACTCAAGAGAAAAATTTTTTAAAATATGAAAAGAGGAGTTCTTTCAAATTATCCTCCACTTTATTAAGGTTCTCATATGTTTACCATACCATCCTTCATTTAAAGAGCACATTATATGCACACACTTGAGTGCGTACACACACACACACACACACACACACACACACACACACACACACACACCAGATTCCTAAAACGTCTTAATAAATGAACATTTTAGCTAAAGCCCTTCCAGATAAAATCTCCAGGGACAAAGGCAAAATCCTGGCATTTCTTTTTGCACAAAGCTTCAGGGAGTTAAGCACATTAAAGCCTGTGAACCATCACTCCAAATTAACCATTGCACTGGTCCAAAGCTGTGATCACATTGCTTTGTGGCTATAAGATGACTTCAAAAGCAATTTGTAGAATCAAAACCTTCTCAAGTTAAAAGGAATTTCCAGAGATCAAGTCTCCAGTTTTGAAAAGAAAAACAGAATCAATGCTAGAGAGGAAGAATTGCCTATCCAGGGGGCAAGACATCAGGGCCAGGACAATTAGAACCAGGCTCCTAATGAATTAAGACTTACTGTTCTAGCAAGGTTACTCGCAAAAGGAGGTTCTAAAGGCCTGTCTATAAACAATAACAACTTAAGCAAGTGTTCAAGAACTATTCATAAAGACATGACATTTGGAATAAAAAAGACCTCATTGATATGAGTATATTATACCTTCTAGCCCCTTCCAATTCATGTATTTTGTTACTAGAGATGTTCTGGCTTATTTATTGGAAAATTATTTACAAAAATGGAAGAGAAGGCTTGAAATCCATCCATGCCAAAACAATTGGTACTTCCTTGTACAATTTGTGAGATGCAAGTAACCTACTTTTGCTTTGCTGACTGGCCATGCTTTCGCACTGCCTTCTAGGTATTTATGTGTATACCCGTAGCTCTGTGTTGCTCTCAACTTTGGTCAAAGAAGCTTCTTTTTGCAGTGGGTCATGGTTAACATAGAGACTTATAACACATTAAAGGGCCAACTACATGAAACTGAGTGCACAGTAGTGGATGAATCATCAGTTGCAACTCAACTGACCCTCAAAGGCTCAAGGAACAGTATAGAAGAAGGAGTGGAAAGAATAGAAGAGCTGTGGGGTGAGGAAGGGAGCTGTCAAGTTATGACTTAGGGCCATGACATGGTTGCACACACCATTTCACAGCAGCTACAGCTACCTACACAAGATAGCCAGTCAAAATGACAACATGGATGGAGGAGGGGCCTCCAGACCTCACCTTTGGTGGAGAAGCTATTGGCAATTGATGACTACTGGGACAGAAAGAGTTAGTCTCATTTGGGAATGTAGCTACCAATAGGTTTCCCACATCCCTGTGGAGAGCCTCACACCCATGTGTATAAGGGCAGCATTAAATAGATTTGGGGGTTATTAATAACCCCCCCAAAATGTCATGAAGTGGGAGACAGAGGGAGGGGGAGCACTAGAGGAAGTTAGAAGAAGGCAGTGGGTAGTAGTAGATGGTTATTAACTAAAATACTTTGTGTGAATATATGAAATTTTCAAAGAATAAATAAAATATTGCTATATATAAAACTTATTTATAATGTGTAGACATTTCAAAGTATATATATATATATATATATATATATATATATATATATATATATATATATATATACTTGTTTTTATTCAGAGGTGAGCTTAGATTTTCAAATCTGTTTCTTAAATAAAGATAAAGAAAAGGGATACTCCAGGGCATAATCAAATTTCAAACTATTTTTCCCATGTGAAATTTCCCTCATTCTTTGACTAATGGCAATACAATAACAATGATGACATCATGGTGATGGTGGTGGGTGGTGGTGGGGGGTGGTGGTTGTGGGTGGTGGTGATGGTGGTGGTTGTGGGTGGTGGGTGATGGTGGGTGATGGTGGGTGTGGTGGTGGTGGTGGGTGGTGGTGGGTGGTGGTGGTGGTGGTAGTGGTGGTGGGTCTGGTGATGGTGCTGGTAGTGGTGGTGGGTCTGGTGATGGTGCTGGTAGTGGTGGTGGGTCTGGTGATGGTGGTAGTGGTGGTGGGTCTGGTGATGGTGATGGTAGTGGTGGTGGGTCTGGTGATGGTGGTGGTGGTGGTGGTAGTGATGGTGGTGGTGGTGATGGAGGGTGTGGTGGTGGTGGTGGGTGGTGGTGGTAGGTGGTGTTGGTGGTAGGTGGTGTTGGTGGTGGGTGGTGGTGGTAGGTGGTGGCGGCGGCATTGGGTGGTGGTGGTAGTAGTGGTGGTGGTGGTGGTAGTGTGGTGGTAATGGTGGTTGTGGTGGTGGGTGGGTAGTGGTGGTGGTGGTGGTGACAGAAAATGAATTTTCCTCGTTAGTCCCCCTATTCAGTGACTCAAGTATAAACTATGAAGGATGTGGCTGCTTCTGCTGGCATCTGTGGCTCTCCAGGTCCCCAAATTGCCTGTTGTTAATTGCATCGATAGTAAATTGAAGAAATAAACAAACTCAATTTGGCACCTACAAAACTATGACAGACTGGCATCAGTACAGCCAGAAATCTGCCTTATCTAGTGATCTTCCCCATTAATCCCCTTAAAAGTTGCTGAACTCAAAGCCTAGCTCAAAGAAAGACACCAAGATCTTGATATGTTTAGGGATGAATGGGGTAGGGGTTAGGGGACTACTGCCAAGAAGTCAGCTGGCTAAAAACTCCATCTCTAGCTTCAGCCAGCTTATGGAGTATGTTTAGGAAACACATTATTTCTTCTTCTGGTGGCTTAAGAACTGTGTCTACTTCTGGATGGTTTTCACACCTGAGTTTTGCTACTGGAAGAATTTCAAGAGGTCTCATGGACTATTCTGTCTGCCAGCTGACATGACTTCTCATTATCTCAAGGAAAAAGAAAGAGCTACTTGTTTTGCCTGATTTTTAATTGTCAAAGAGTCAATAGACATAGTCTCAACAACTCTGTCACCACTGATGGTCTCAGAAAACAGAGATCAGAAAACAAGATACACTAACCAGCAGTTAAGACAAGTCTTTGATCTCCCAGAACCAATTCAGATAAAGTAGGCTGAATATTCCAACCTAAGACAAAGATTCTAGATAACTACTCTAAGCTGAAATGGTTTCTTTCAAACCGCCAGAACCTTCATTTTTAGATATTCATGTGGTTCAACATAGATATTTCCAGGAGAAGGAAATCTCACAGATCACTGGTATTTTTCTTTGCAACAGAAATGGGAATACAATATCACACAGCAACTATGAGGAACAATTCAAAAGTTTCTCAAAGAGGTTGAAACAAACTACTAAGTAATATAACAATACCAATTCCTAGGTATGTACACATCCAATGGAAATGAAATGTCCATGTCAAAGAGACTCCTGCACTCACATGCTTACTGTAGAGATGTTCACAATAGCCAAGATACAAAATACGCCTAGTGCCCATTGATAGATGAACGGATTTTTAATGTCCCTACACATAATTATTATAAAGTTTCATCATTTGCAGCAACATGGATGAAAGTGGAGAATACTGTTTTAACTTAAATAAATCAGACACAGAAAGGTGAGTACAGTACATGTTCTCATTTATATATAGATGCCAAAGTTGACCTAGAAGAGGCACCAATATAAAAGTGAGTCCCAGAGCCTAGGAAGAGTGTGGAGGAAGAGGTGGGGAAAGGATAAGTAATGGGAACCCCTGTCCTATTGGATGGGAAATATTTAGTAATGTTCTGGAGCACTGAGGGATAAATATGATGGAAAGCCAGGTGGTGGTGGCACATACCTTTAATCCCAGTCCTCAGGAGGAACAGGGAAGAGGATCTCTGGGAGTGCTAGGCCAGCCTGGTCTACAGAGTGAGTTCCAAAAGAGCTGAGTCTATACAGGGAAACTCTGTCTTGCAAAAAAAAATACATATACATATATATTCAATTTCATATATATATGATGGAAAAATGAAATTGAATATTTCAAAATAGCTTTTAGGATTTTCAATGCTCCGTCACAAAGAAATAATAATGTCTGAGGGAATAGTTCTATCAATCATTCAACTCTGATCATCACTCATTGTTTAACTGTATTGAAATACCATGCTGTAATATACCATAAACACATATAGTTTCTATGTGCCAATTAAAATGTATTAATAAAGATAAGCAGATGCTTATGGGGAAAAAAGGAATGACTAACAGTCATTTACACTAGAGTTCAAGTTTGAGCACCACCTGCATCATTTAGAGATATTTTCATGCAGTAAGTAAGAATTATTGATGACTTTAGGGAGAAAGTAAAATTTGTTTTGAAAATCTGAGATAATTCATAGACTTGATTGAAAAGCCAAATAACTAGGAGTTGAGGAGCACTGTTTAAGGGTTGTTGCAAGATTCCAAATCCTAGTAGAGAGAATCTGAGTGGTCAGTATTGACTTATTGTCTTCCCCTGTCCACTGTCTACATTGTCCTTGGATCAGTGTAGGAATGTAAGAAATGCAAGAAATGAAAAAGTGTGGCAGAAACAACATGTTCTGCTATCTTGATGAGTATCAACAAACATGTAATGTTCCCTTGCAGAGATTTTTCTTACTACAGAAACCATGTATTCTGTTATATAAAGCACAATTCGAGAACTTAGCATGAGTCAGGAGATACCGGACTCATCTCCCTTTGTGGAAGGAAGTAGAAAATGAGATTCAGTCGACACATCCTGCCAGCCAAGCATCCCTAAAATAAACAATGCATTTAGACCTCTAGGAAAGAAATCTGATGTCCATCTGAGCCACTTATAAGTGTCTTTAGCTCTTACCACAATTACTGCATGACCTGTTTAGATAATGATGTAAATGCTCTTAACTACACTGAGTCGTACTAGGTGATATACCACTAATCAAATCAGACATTAAATTTATGGGAAAATGCATTACTTACAGATCAAGACAAAGAAAAAACAGTTCCAAGAATTCTTGAGAAAAGATCCATTGCTTATTAAGGATTGTAGCTTAATATATTATGACTTCAGTGCTACAAATGGGTATTATAACTGTGGGGTCCCTTTACTTTGTATTGTTATGAAACATTATGTGAGGTAACACAGGAAAGGAGAAAGGAATGATAAGAGAAGTCATGGTTCCTGTACCTCTCCTCTGCTGACTAATTATCATGTACAGAAGACACATGAAAAGAGAGGAGATCAATGTACCCTACAACTATGTGAATTTTCACAAACATCTCTAGAATAAACTAAATCACCAATACAACTTCTAAAACAAAAAAATAGAATACATCGCAATTACCTATTCCAGGACAAGGGGACAGCTAACCCTTTGTATTGGGGTACTTGAAAATAACCAGGACACAATCAATCAATGTGGTCCTTCACTGTAGGGAATTTTCATGCTTCGAGTTAATCATGAATTCACTCATTAGGGCAAGACACTGAACATATCAGTAGCTAGAAAAAGATATGATCCTTGATCCTGCTCCTTCATAGAGTTCATAGCACCTTGAGGATGACAGTAAAAATGTCATTCTGATACACTCAGAGAAAAGAATTGGAGAAGGAGGAGTTGGAAAACTGTAATTGATGTAAAAGACAGATATGTAAAAGGACAGCACATTCAAGGGTCTTGCTACTATTCCACATTGATATAGGTTTTCTTGGCTAGGAGAGAAGGATAGACAAAGATTTGCTCATGGTCATGAAATTTTTTAAATGCCAAGACAGGCACTGTGGCGTACGTCTCTAACAACAGTATTCAGGGGATGGAAGCAAAAAGATACTGTGTGGGATCCTGTCAGCCCAAAAGGAAGCTCTCAAATGTTATGAGTCTGCTACGTACATAATGTACCTTTCCCAATGGCATCACTTCTCCATCACAGCGTGGTTAAATAGGTACTGGGACTGTTTTCTTTCACTATGTAGGGAAACAGAGTGGAGAGAATAGTTTGTCTGGGGTCCAGTGGCAACTAACTGGGAGAGTCGTGATTTGAATCCAGTTCTACCCACCTCCAAGCCCAGGGCTCTGAAGCACTGCCAACACACTGCAATGGGTTTCATTCCTCATATATGACCTGGAAGAAAATCACCAAGGACAGCTGCTGCTGGAACTCAGGACACTGTGGAGTGGAGCCAGAGAGAGAGTCTTCCCCAGGGAAGAGCACACCAATTGCTTAGTCAATACCAAATGATCAGCCCTGAAAATATGCATACAAATAACATATGGACTGGTCAGGTTGTATTTAGGCATTTAGGAATGTGTGTGTGTGTGTGTGTGTGTGTGTGTGTGAGAGAGAGAGAGAGAGAGAGAGAGAGAGAGAGAGAGAGAGAGACAGACAGACAGACAGAGAGACAGACAGAGAGACAGAGAGACAGAGACAGAGAGACAGAGACAGAGAGAGACAGAGACAGAGAGAGAAAACACACACACACATACACACACACCAACAATTAAAGAAAAAAGAGGCCACTAAAACATGCAGTGGTTCCCGTCTGGAATTAAATGCTGGCCCCTTCCCCACTGGACCTGGCCTAAGGAGTTCCAGGTATGCCAGATAGTCAGCTGACCTCCTGAGTTGTACTATCAGAGGATGAAAAGCCATGCACCAAAAGCCAAACAACTAGCCATATCCTAGGTACAGGAAGAAGACTTCCCACCTGATCTTGTACCCCAGCCATGGTGACCAGTTGGTCCCATGAATTTGTGGAAAACAGATTGGCTGCCAAGATTTAGTTTCCACAAACATGTTGTCACCAGGGAAAACCTGGTGTGAGAATAGACATGATGTGTTCAGGTAACAGGAAAATGCAATCTAGCACTCATGGATTGTTATATTCAGACAGCTTGCTTATATTCAGCCAGCCATCAGCCCTGTGGAGTTGTGTGACTTAATAAAGGCCTCTTAACAACCACCACAGTAACAAAACAAAAACAAAAGTCACACCTTTTGCAATTGCCCAACCAAAGCGCCCTAAACTCCTCAGTGGAAACACAGTTCACAAGAAGAGTGAGGATCTTTTCCTAAGATCATGAAGTCATTTTTTTTCCTTTTTTTTTATTATTAAGAAATCTTCTATTCATTTTACATACCAACCACAGATCCCCCTCTCCTCCCTCCTCCTACTTCCTAGCCTTCCCCCATAACCCCCCATCCCCATAGGGAGTCAGCAGAGCCTGGTACATTCAGTTGAGGCAGGTCCAAGGCCCGACCCCTGTACCAAGGCTGTGTAAGGTGTCCCACCATGAAGTCATTTAGTGGATGAGTGCATCCCAGAGCTGCAGGTGGTCAGTACACCCATGCAGCTGACTTTTGTTATCAACAAACACACTTTCCTCCCTTTCAAACAGAAGTCTACATTCTTTGTGACCTGGAACCACCTAGGCTGTGGCCCAGACCTTCATTCACTGTACTCTCACCTGCTCCAGACAAGGCGGCCATTGGACATGGTTTGCAAATGTGCAGCGTGACAGTCCCTTTAATCATCTTGCTGACATACAAGAAGGGCCCTAAGAGTAGGAGCTGCACAACCAATTGTCCCCTTCAGTGTGGTGTCTGTGGCTGTGCCACAGACAGCTTCTAAATTTAAGCTTGAACTGTCTTTTAATTGGGTGGTTAAGTATTGCCTCCCACCCACACTTGCTACTAGCTTAGCCTCAGGCTACTAATTACCAGCAAGACAGGTCAGTTGTTGAGTGTGCACCAGCTCCATCATTTCTGACATCCTCACACAATGACAGGCCTGGCCTTTTCCTTTTTGCAAATCTGGGTTAGCTGGGGTTTGGCTTCATTTTCATGAATGCAGAATCCTCAGCACTGCCATCAGTGACTTAAATTATTTAGCTAGATGTCCTGCAGGTAAAATGTGTCTGTCCACTCAACATATATTTATTCAGGCTCTTTCTGCACTCAGCCTTCTCCTAGGCTCTGCATATAAAGAGGAGAGTTAAATGCGTATGTTCTTGTCCCCGTGGAAGCCACTACTGTCCAGTGGCCGAATAACACAACAGATGAAACAGAAATAAATACAAAATGTGCTCAAAGCCAAAGGAAAAGAGTGCTATGAAGAAAAACAAGAGAAAGGTGTTTGTGAAGAGAAAATGAAGTTGGCCTGTAGCTCAGGGGTAAGGCACTAGTCTAGCATTGACAAGGCCCCAGGTTTGATCCCCAGCGGGGGGCGAGGAGGAGGTGCCAATTGTTATTAGCTGAGACCTAACTTGGAAGAAGGTGACTTGTGGCTTGTAGGTCACAGCAAAAATTAGGAACGTCCACATAACCATACCAGTCAAGTCCGCAGTGGGAAGGCTACCGGAGTCAGAGTTGAAGGAGAAAACATAAGGAGGAAGGAAAAGGAAGATGAAAGTGAAGAGGAGAAAAGACCTTGTCTGCCATGTTATGAAACATGGATTTTGTTTGAAGTGTGACAGAAGCCAGTGATAAGTTAATTCATATGTTGATCTATCATTCAACATCTGGTGTGTGTCAGGCATCATCCTCAAACCCAAGAATATGCTGATATGGGTAAACAACAAACTCTCTGACTTCCTGGAGCTTATATTTTAGGTGGAGAACTTATCACACATGAGTCTAATCTCTCCCACCTATGTTGTGGGATATTTTGATAGCACTCTGATACTCCTGAGACTGTCAATAAAGTTTGCTTTGAATCAGAGGGCAGAGCTAGCCACTAGCTGACCAAAATTAGCCATAGAGGTTTTGGAGGGCAGAGGACATATAGTGAGACACAGGAAGTAGTAGGGTGGGACTTAGAAAGCTTCTCGGCCCTTTTGGATCAAGGAAGGGGAGAAAGGGAGAGGAAATCACCGGGACCCCTCTCTGCTTCTCTGATCATTCAGGTTCTTACCCCAATATCTGACTCCCAAGTTTTAATTGATAAAGAATAATTAAACACTTCACACCTGTGAAAAGATCACTCTGGTTTTTCATGGAAAATCAAAGAAGGGAGCCCTGGGAGGAGGTGCATGGTAGCTGCAAGGTGAGGTGGAGAAAAATGGAGGCCGCTGGGCTTGGCAGTGGAGAACAACTCTCTGGTTTCTCCTCAGAAAGGCATGTGTGCTGGGGTCTTCATTTTGGTATTTAATATTTTTTTCCTTCTTGCTAGAGTGGTAATGGCTTTGCATGGCTCTGTATTTCATCTCCCCAGTGGTCCAAAGAAATACTATGAGCAGCTGGCTAAAGCTGAACTGCAGCTGATGGCCCAGAAATGACTGACATAGGGCAGTGCCTTGGAGACTCTTGAGATCTTTGCATACCCAGGCTGCCCATGGGCACAACCTCAGGCTGAAAGAAAGCCAGCTCCTCAGATCCCACCAACAAATCCTTTTCCCTTCGTAATGTGCCTCTCCATGTTTTTCTTCTTTTCCCACTCCTACACAGACTACCTATGCACATACACACACCTGCACACAGGCACACGTGCTCATTATTTTTTAAGGCCAAACTAATACAAATTGTATCCCAGAGAGAATGAACTCAGAACCATGGCAGCAAAACCCAGCTTTTCCTTCTCGAAGTAGGATCCCAGGCTCATCTGTTGAAGAGTCCCGAGGAGCAGATAAACGCCCACATTTCTTTGTAAACCCCTACCCTGGATTTTCCGAATGATGCCTAAGAAGCCTCATTTTAACTCATCCTCCAAAGTTGTGTCAGTTGTTTATGCGTTTGTTTCTTTACTTCCGTCTTCAGAAGAATGAACTCAAGTGTCTGCTCACTTCTCTATGAATGGGGGCCAGTACCAACCAAGGACAATGACATGGTCTCTGAAGCCATTTCATTCATGGGACCCATGAGAGGCAGGATGTCTTTGTGGTGGGGAGGCACGAGAAAGAAACAGACATGGGTCAAATGCAGCCACTAGTCATGTGACCCTGACAAGTTAACCTCTCTGCCTCTTAGTGTCTCTCATCCTGAGAATGGAGACAATACCACTTCCTGTTTGGTGTGAGATCTAATGCCTTGATGATAAAGATAATAGTTATTCTATGGTTTTTCTTTCTTCTCATTTTGTTAGGACCTGGAGAGAGATTGGAAAAATAGAAGATGGAAAAATATTATAGACAGAGAGAACATGTCTTCTTTTCTCTCCAAAAGTGACTTTGTATTCAACATAACTACCACCCAAGGAACAATTCTTTAGCCAGGGATGCATGGAATGCAAACCAGAGTCTCTTATGTAAGTGAAGACATAGTTATTACCACAAGCAACAGAAGCAGGACTCCCACTCTCATGCTCCTGTGCTCACTCTAGGCTGCCAGAGCCAGGCTGTCAGAAATCACTTCCTTGATCTGCCTCTGAGAGCTTTGCAGCCTAAATTTAACTCCTTCCACTGTGAGAGAGGGCAATAAGGAAAGGAGAGAAAGGGTCACACACTGGAACCTCTTAAGTATTGGTGAAATTATTAAGGCCACTCCACGTAGTTAAAAGGAGATTTATTTAATGGCGTAACTTACAAATTAAGGGATAGGTAGGTCGCGGGGTCTGGGGAAGGTGTATCGCAGTCCAGCGGTGTTCTCTGGAGCTCTGCTTGGCCCACCTCCACCGTCCAGAGTCCCGGAACAGAGAGAGTGCTGGCCGATCCAGATCTCAGGTCTCCAGGCGCCTCCCTTGGCCCTGCCTTGTAGGCGTGACAGTTGCCGAAGTCTCAATGGGGGTTGGAACTTCCAGATCAAAGCTGGAATGGCTACCCACTACACTTAAGAAACAAGTTAAAATATATTTTGCAATATAGATATATAAATAATATATTAAATATGTGTGCATTTATTTGTTTCCCAAGTGGCAGGAGGAAAGCCTCAGACTTAGGGGAAGCAAAATACACTCTTTAGGATTAGCTGTCATCATAAGCCAAAATCCAGCTCTGTCCTGTGTCTCACTTTATAATGGCTGACCTCTTTCTGCAATACATCATTCTCCTTTAGGATGTCAACCTCCCAGATTCCCGTAGAGATGTCGATCTGGAAGCCAACGATGTAAAACAAAATGTATATAGACTAAATGGAAAGGAGAGAGAGAGAAATGAAGAAAGAATTCCAAACAGACCTCCCATCCATCCACATGAAGGGAAATGACACCCCTGCCCCATACAGTAAGGCTGTCAGAGTGAAGACCTGCTAATGCATGGCACCACTGCCAGGAAAACATCACAAGCCATGACCAGGCTTCTAATTGAGGTTGCCTGGAGATTCTGATGTTGGTTGCAACGGCTGCCTTCTTTGCCTAGATCCTCCATTCCAATTACTCCTACCACTTTGTCCTAGCAAGAGACCAGAACAATGGACTATAATCCTTATGAACTCAACATTGCCATGTCCACAGGGTTTCATTCAGTCAAATCTTTGGCCATGTCTAACCAGAGCATTTCCAAAGAGCTGAGAACACAAGATTTTCTCATTCCAGGTCTCTTTCCATAAAGACACAGCCCGGAGGTTCATGGGTCCATATTATTCAGCATGGAAGATCATGGGAAAGTGATGCTTGTGTCTTATAGAAATCTGGGAGTACACTGGAAAAATTAATATAAATGCCACCATAGCTTCATATCCAGGCCTACAGATAAATCATTGATTTGGTGAGATATCAGTGTCCTTGGATTAAAGGCATTTGGGTCTCTATCACCTGAAATTCCACAAACATGGCTATATCAGGGGCAATGATCACAAAACCCATAGACTAGGTTCTATAACAAGTAACTCTCCAAGGGCATTATAAAGTATGTATCTTCTTAAAAACTCTACTCCTTACAAATAAGGTGATTTTCAACCACAGCAGAAATACCAGACTTCTTAGGGATACAAGTGATGAAGATGTATAAGGCCTATAAATTGTAAAGCTACAAAGCATTTGTTTCTATGAGAAATTAAGAAAGCCTGGTTATATGGAGATCTACACAGTGTTTATACATTGCCAGGATATTAATTCTTGAGCTCATACATACATGTACCTAGTGCAAAGGAAATTTCAGAAGATGTTTGGAGGAACTGACAATGTGATTGTTAACATTGTGTAAATATAAAAGTTTCAGAATCCAAACCAACTTAGAAAAATAAAAGCAAATTTGGAAGTCTTAAACTACCTAATTTCCAGATGCATATAAAGTTATAGATAATTTTTCAACCTCTATTTGCACTTTTGATATTTGGGGATGAGTGATTCTTTATTTTATGAAAACTGGCCTGTGCATTATGGGATATTCAGCTGCATCCCTTATCTCCACCTATTAGCTATGTAAGCCCCTAATTGTCACATCCAAAAATGTTATCAGATATTATCAAATATGCCTCTGAGAACCCAAATCACCACTAGACTGTAATGATCAAGACAGCAAGGTACTGGCATTGAATAAACAAGGCAGTAAAATGTAACAGTAAAGCCTACAAACACACCACACGTGCATGTTCAGTAGACTTTTGACAACAAGCCAAAGGCAATTCAGTTGGGGAAATGACATTTCAACAAATGGCATTTTAACTATTTGATATCAATAGGCCAGTAACAGGATGCCAATTCAATTCAAACAAAACTTAACTCAGAATTTTATATGTAAATACAGTGTAAGACTGACAGATTCTAGAAATCATCCAGAACAACGTTTTTCAGAACTCACTAGTTCTGAAAATTACAAAGACCTGAGTGAGAGAAGTTATTTTTCAGATCATAAATCTGATGAAGTTCTTATATGTAGAAAAAATAAGTCTCAAAGGTCATAAGAAGAAAGCAAAGAACGGTAGAAGATCTGAATAGATACTTCTTCATCAAAGAGGTTATGGGAATTCCAAAGAAGCACTTGAAAGGATGTTTAATGTCACCAATTATCAGAGAAATGGAAATTGAAACTACAATGACATTCCAGTGGCTAAAATTATGATTAGCCATGCCACCTGTTGTCGAGCAATGGGGAAACTAAGCCGCTAAAGTACTGCTTCTGGGAATGAAAAATCCTGCAATTAGTTTGGAAGGCAGGTACCTACTTCCTTAGGTGTACAAGCACAGTGCTGGCTTGCAGGAATACTGTAACAAAGTACCACAGACTGAGGAATGGCTCACAGGAATACTGTAATGGAGTACCACAGACTGGGGAACTTAACAATGTATTGTCTCCATGTAGGGGACAGAAGTCCAGGTGGGTCCAGGGCAGTAAGGACAAGTGTGATCTGTACCACACCCATGCTTTCTGGTAGTTGACTGGAAAATCTTTCTTTGGTGGTATCGACTTGTAGATACAAGGCCTCGGCCTCTGCCGTTATCATCACACGGCATCCTTCCGCGTGCATGTCTGTGTCTTGATCACCTTTTGTGGCATTGATACAGAAGTTACTAAGCAGATGAATAGTGCCTGGTAATGGGGGGATGGCTGGAAAGAACAGAAAGAGTTTTTATAGAGAGAAGCCAGGAACTTTTAGGGGCTGACTAGCCTGTTCTCTATCAACTGGAATGGTAAGTTCATGGGTTTACACATAGGTCAAAAGTAATCAATGTGTAGAGATTACATTTCAATTATACCTCTCCAAAGCTGCTTTTTAAATAACTTGTACATAATTCCACTTATAAAGGATTAGAGTTCTTTCTAATGACCTTGTTTTAACTTGATTATCTCTGTAAATACCCCACTTCCAAGTGATCACATTCCAAAATCATGTGAGCTAGAGTTCTAACCTATTTTTAGAGAACATAATTCAAACCATAATACCTACCACACAGCCAAGGCATTCTATGCCTGAGAATTTATCCAACACAAATTAAAACTATCTGCACATTTACAGCTGCTTTATCCAGAATAGCCACAAGCTAGAATCTAATCAAATATCCATCAACAAGATCAGCAAATTGTGGTATATCTATACAAGAGAATAGCACTTGGCAATAAGAATGGATTAACTTACTGATCCTAAGATGATAAAGATGTCAAAATAAATTGTACTGAATAATAAAAGCCAGACAAAAGGGAATAAATCTAGTTCTACACAACTCAAGAAAATGTAAAAACAATTTATTGTGACAGGAAGCAGATGAATAGAAGTCTGGTGATGGGAGAGCTAGAAAAGAACAGGGGGAATTGTTGTAAAGAAAAACAAGTAAACTTTGGGGACTGACTGACTTGTTCACTAATTTGATGATAGTGACAAGTTCTTGAGTTTATATGTATGTCAAAACTTATCAATGAGTATGATTTATATTTCAATTATATCTTTCCAAAGCTATTTTTAAATAACTTGTACCTAATGCCGGGCACCTGGTACTACAAACAGCTAGGAGCTGTCATGCTGATCTTATGATTTGGTAAAGTAGGGACACTTTAAAGAAAGGATACTACTCCACTACATTTAAAGCCATGAAAAGTAATGTTACTGTCTATCTGGAAACATATCATGAAATCATAGAGAGCTATGATGGCATGAATGAGATACTCCTATCTGGAAGGGATATGATGCTTACAGTGGAGGAATAACACTTGGCAACAATGTCTACTCCTCAGAATTGAGTGAGAGAGGGAAATGCTGCCCAAAGAGCAAAGTTTCCAGGCTCAAATGCTCTGCCAGTGCTACATCAGCTGTGTTCAACATGATATACTGAGCTCAGATAAGTGCCTTGAGGTCTGGGTGTAATGATGAATGAGATGTGCTCCTCATCTACAAGGATCTTCTAATCTGATGGGGAAGGGTGGAGGCTAATGTTCTCATACTATCAGAATGCTATTTGACCAGGAGTCTGTGTGTAGCAGGTTCCAAATGCCTGAGAGCCCAAAGGAAAAAGTAGGTTAGGTTGTCGTTTCCAACTACTTCTGTCTAGAGCTGAACAGAATAAAAACCTATCCTAAATTCATCAACGGTCAGGTATGCTGATCGTATACTTGTAATCCCCAAGACATAGGAAGTGATAGCAGAAGGATCTGGAGTTCAAGGTCATCCTCAGCTACATAGTGAGTTGGAGGCCAACCTGAGCTATATGAGACCATGTGTCACAACAATAACATCAAAAAGTATGTAAATTGACAGACTGCCCAGATCAACATCTCATATTTGATATCAATATGTACCATGGGGCATGAAGAAGAAATAGCTCTCTTCCTTGGTGCTAGTAGAAATGATTAAAAGTTATTCCTACAAATTCTAGGATCCTTACTTGCTAGATCTTAACTACATTTAAGTTTAAATGGAGTTTAGTTTGTTAGTGTCAAAGATACAAGGCAACAAAGAATATAGAGTCTGTAGTTTGGATAAGATTAATTTAAACTTGACATTTGAATCAATCCGGTCCAAGTACTTGTAGTAATACTGGCAGAGTCATTTATAGTCTAGAGCTGTAACTTCCTTTCTATGTGTGTTTCCATGGGTAGGACAATTCAATGTTTTTCTGCATTGACAAAAAGTTCATTGAAGAGTAAGATGACAGGAATAAGAGTCTCTCTACTAAACATAAAAAATTAACTCAGGGAATAGCTATACTTGATAGATCCGTGTCCGGACCAAGAGCTCTTGAGGTGGTAAGATATGGTCCCTGGCCTCAAGATGGTGCTTTACTTTAGTGAGAAAGACAGTGAAAATGGGGATGAAGGTTATATAGGATATAGCACATACCAGAGGGACACTATTAAAAGGAAACAACCATAAAAAGGGTCTTCGCGGGGGGGGGGGGGATAACTGAAGGTGTAAAGGCAAGATCACTTTTGATTTAACAAATAATGGGAGACTAGCCTGCTGGAGAACAGAATTCTAGTGAGAGAGAAATGAAAGAGGTATAAAATGAGGAAAGAAAAACCAGACCAGAGCAAATGGCTTCCCAAACCACACAAGAAGTGTGTGAATGACTCTGAAGGATTACTGATACAAAGCTGCTATTAGAAAAAGCATATGGAAGTGAAGGCATCCTTCATTTATAGCATTCAGTTTCAATGTTGCTAGCTAGTATCATCAGATACACAGGGATCCAGTTTGGGCTGTTGTTCCCAGGCTGTGCACTCAACTTCAGGACACAAACACACATACCCTGTCCATGATGGATTACAATCTTGAGGGTGAAGCCTCATGCTTGTCCACCTTCTACAAGAACCTTAACAGTCAAAAACTTCACCACCACTGCTGTGGCAGTAACTGTTGTCCGTTCCTCTACTTTTACTCATTATTAGGTCATTAGAATCCATGAAGTTCCAAAGGAGGAGGCCTTCTCCTTTTGCTTTCTCTTACAGGGAAGCAAATGTGTTCAGAGTGCTGATTATGTTTTGAGGAAAACAGACCCTACTGTTTGTTCTTGGATATTTATTCTCTCTCTCTCTCTCTCTCTCTCTCTCTCTCTCTCTCTCTCTCTCTCTCTCTCTCACACACACACACACACACACACACACACACACACACACACACACACATCATGAGTATCATCAAGGTTCAAATTCCTCAAAGAGCTACAAGAAAGTGGTACCTCAGAAGCTCCTCCATGAGAAATAGTATATATATATATATATATATATATATATATATATATATATATATATATATGATTAAAAAATTTATTGTAACCTATCTATAAACCTCCCTGCCATATGAGCATATACCTTAAAGCCTTAAGAGATCTGTTTGCTGATTTTTTTATATTGTCACTAATGTATTACAAAATACTCAGACATTTGGTCTAAAAGTCAAAATGGGCCATTTGTGGAGGTGCCAGATATGTAAACTGGAAGAATTCCATGGTAGAAGAAAGCATCCTTTGACGAACATCAGAGGTGAAATGTTACACCATTTTTAAAAGACTTATTTTGTATTTATTTTTATCTATGTGTGTGTGAACATGTGGTGGGTGCCCATGGAGGCCAGAATAGGGCATCAAATTCCCTGGAGTTTGTGGTACTTGTAAGCTGTTTGATGTGAGTGTTGGGAACAAAACTCCAGTCCTCTGAAAGGGCAGTGAGCAATCTCAACCACTAAGCCATCTCTCTAGCTCAATGTGCACCATCTTTAGTCCCCACTTAGGACAAAAATTGAGATCACAGTATCTGAGGCCCTCAGAAGAATTGCATACATTATGCTCAACAGAAGGAAAGAGGGTGTGCACCCAAGAGACTTCCCAAAGGCCATTCCTAAAAGACAGCCATACCCCCTCCCAACCCACCCCCCTTGCTTATCACTACAAGGGTTGAACTCACAAGGGCACTGCAGAAGAGCTCATCCTGGTGGCAAGGACAAGGGACAGCTGGTGGGCTGGCCAACCCTGCAACTACCCAGACCCAAAATTAGGGTTATGGGTTGGCCCACCCCAATATCCACCCCATCTGTGATCTGCTGGAGCATGTGAAGGGATCTGACCTGCAGACCCAAAACTGTAGGATCTCTACAACACAGGGCAACAGCAGACAAAAGACAAATGACTCTTTGCAATGAACACTTGCAAGTAAAGATATATGGACAAAAAGATTTATTGTGTGACTCACTATGTCACACTACAGCTTCCATGATGAGATTTTTTTCCCCCTTTTCTCTTTTCTCTTAAATTTTATGGGGTGTGCTACAAGGACAGAGGGCAGATATGCAGGGACAGGAAATGAATGGGATCGAAATGCATGATATGAAAGACGCGAAGAATAAATAAAAAGAAAGTTAAAAAATGTAAAACGAAAGTTTAAAAAAAAAAAAAGAGATGGCCAGCCCATTATGCTAAAATCACACCTCTGGTTTTTAATCTAGAAAGATAACCAGCTGTAAGATATGCCTAGTTAATCTTAAACATGCAAGTTCTTCATCTTTGATAGCCACAGATGCTTAGCTGACTCAATTTAAAACACTCATCTTCATGAACCACTCTGGTCATTTCATAATCCATAAAACCTTCCATGAATTTACTGAAACTGACTTATTAATTTTAAAATTATTAGAATAATTAACAAAAAATATTCTAGAGTTTTAGATTAAAGTAATTAGAATTTTTGGAAACCCATTTATCTAAACCAGTATTAGCACAGGTTGTTGTAAATAAAATTAACAATGAATCATGAAGCATAAAAACAAACTGAAATAAATAGCACAATATTCTAGATCTATAGCCCATATCTAGAGAGACATGATTCTAAGGAAAGTAGCTCCAAATATCTGAGATTTTACAGAAAACACCTGCTTCTGGTGTGTGTTATGGGGGAGAGGTGTACAGGCTTACAGAATGGCAGCCATGGAAAGGAGATGTAAGAAAAAACTTCCTGCCCAAAGATTCTAGTATGATCAATGCATCTTAGAAATTGATCAAATGAATGAATTTTTTTTTCCAAATTACTGATTTTTCAGTCTCAGAAAATTAAATTTTGAAATTCTAGATCCCTCCTATAAAACATGTTAGAAATATAAATCCATCAAGTGGCTTATACAAAACTAGCTTAAGGAGCCCACTCATTGCACTAATTCTTGCATTAATATGCCCAAGCTTAACTGATATGATAAAGAGAAACACAATGAAAATTCCAATAAACTGGGAAGAACCATCAAACATTTAGCCAAAATACTGCTACAGAGTGAATTTTGGACAATGGAACAGTAATCAAAGATGCCTTGCCGTATTCCAACTGTCAAAATAACATCTCTGGTAATGTCTATTCCCAGAGGGCTTCCAGCAATCAAATTAGAAAGATGAACAAAATTTTATTTATCATCAACAAAATGACAAGTCCTGCACCAAATGCTATGGAGAAAAAAAACACAAACATTATATAAGAAATGGATGCTATTCTTAAGAAGTTTTCTAACAAAATTTTGAATACCAAATTACAAGAAAGTAATATACTATACAATGAAAGGCTGCATATTTCAATAACAACAATTAATTTATTCTATGTTCATTGAGTATCTACTATGTTATAAGCATGGTCCTGGTACTGGGGGTAAAAAGATTTATTTACTATGCTAGGTCTCTGTCCTGAAGAATTTCACTTTAAGAGGAATTGGTGGCTGGAGACATGGCTCGGCAGAAGACTTGCTGTTCTTCCAAAAGATGCAAGCTCATCTCCCAGCACATACATGGTGTCTCACAACCTCCTATAACTCAAGTTCCAGGAGATCTAATACCCTTTTCTGGCTCCCATGAGCACCAGGCAAACACATGGTGCACATGCACACATGTAGGCACTCACACACACTCGAAAATAAAAATAATTATTTACAAGTAGAGTTTTCTAGCTCATTTTGACCATTGAACCTGTCTTCCAAACTTGTGGTCATTAGATTACCTTAGGAAGCACTAGTTTCAATTTATAATTGATCCAAACTTT
The DNA here is from genome assembly GCF_949786415.1 of Peromyscus eremicus. Lineage (NCBI taxonomy): Eukaryota > Metazoa > Chordata > Mammalia > Rodentia > Cricetidae > Peromyscus > Peromyscus eremicus. The sequence goes on from NC_081423.1 coordinate 31,643,401, forward strand.
TCAAATAAGGGATACTTACCATTACTTTTTGGAAAATCTTTATAAATACATAGATTTTAATCAAAGCATGGGATGATGGATAAGTTTTGGACTGAAATATGAATCCAAGGCATGAGACCTTTTGAGCAAAATGCCGATGAGCAGTAAGCATGGAAGAAGAGCCATTTAAGTAGCTCACTTGGGCAGAAGCTGTTAGATGCCAAACTGGAAATCTGATAGATGAGTTGAGACTAATACTAGGGGACTAAAAAGAACACAACTCGAAGACTTTGTTCTTTATTAATAAAGTGATATGACCACTGGGTGTAATGTGATAGCATGCCCCAAATCCTAGAACTTGGAAGATGGAGCCAAGAAGATCCTTTTGAGGCCAGCATGGTCTCCATGAGACCCCATCTCAATAGAAAACCAACAAAGCAAAATGCCACAAGTTCAACCACAGCAATAAAAAAAGAAATTAACAAAAGGAATGCCACATTTTGAAGAAACAACTTCAACCTTGAATACAGCTGGCAAAATAACAGAACCTAGACTCTATGTTTCAAGTAGAAACACAAGCAATATGATATGATAACATGAGATTTAAAAATCACTTAGAAAAGTATTCTAAAATAATCTGCTCCTAACTTGATGAGTTTTAAACATGATAATGGACATGAAATGTCATGTCCAACCTAAAACACATAGTGATCAGAAAGGAGCACTAACTCTTACTTTGGGAACTATTACTGATGCTTGTTATTATTATGTTGGTGGCAGTGCCATGCCTTAGCCCATTCAAACTGCCTCAACAATATTATACACTGAATGACTTCCAAAAACTGAAATGTCTTTCTTGTAATTGCATAGACTGGAAATCCAAGCTGGAAGCACCATGAAATATGACGCTGGGTGACGCTTGTTTCCTGGACCACAGACATCCCCATTCATGGCAGGGAGGTAAAGAAACTCTCCAAGATCTGCTTCATGAGTGCACTATTCCCATTCTAAGGGTTTTGTCTTCATGACACAATAACTTACAAAAGGTTCCACCTACTGACACTATCACTCTGGGAGTTAGAATCTGAACATATAAGTTTGGAGAGGTCACAAACATTCAGACTCCAGCATGGAAGGACATCCAAACTCAATGTCACAACTACACTGACCTTTCAAGACCCAAAGTGAAACAGCTCCCTAACATTGTCCTTCAAGGAAACAATGACCCCATTCAGAACATTGGAACATTCTAGATGTCAAGTAGATATTGTCTATTCCAAACATGATAGAGTTTGGGGAAGAGAGAGAAAAGAACATGAACTTTAACTTGAGTGATTGGAAAAAGATTTTGTTGTCTGGAAATTATACAGCAGGTAGGATTTATTATTGTTCCTATTTCTGCCAGCAGACACTTGAGGAAGCAAGTCTAAAAATATGAAAGAGAAGATGAACAAGGAATTTAAACAATGATCCAACCAAACTGTCCAGTCCCTAAATAAGGAAAGGACATGCCCAGGTCACACAACTGGCCACAGGAACATGAGGATAAGAAACTGCTTTGAGATTTCCCAGATTGTCTAGTTCTCAGTTTTGAGCCTTCTCTATCCTCACTCTGAAAGGTTCAGCCAACTCATGTCATAGACGGTTGACTACCCATAATGTCCTCCTCAGCCCCTGCCATGGGGAGGGCTGTGTCCTTTCCCATGATGTCTGTTTTATCATTAGATAATTTCCTAAAGTGACCTGAACTCAACACCTTTATTGTAATCATTCATTTTAAAAGGTCCAGTTGGCAGTTTGTTGAAAGACATGTCATTTTTCTCAGGGTCAAATCATCCTCATCCCCCAAAGAGCATTTTCTCTTAAGTAGAGTCAAGGGTCAAGAAATAGAATTGGGGATTCACAAAGGATGGTTTTTCTTCCTTTGTTGAGAATATTTGAGGCAGGTTCTCCTCCTAGGCTGAAGATTCCAACTCCTATTTCCTAGATACCACTGCAGACCTGAAACTGGATTGGCACTACCCAATTTAATGGGCATTACCCATTGTTTAACTTGTAACATTATTTCTAATGCCACAAGTCCTGTTAGCTCTCAACTTTAAAATGTTTATCAACTTCTACAGAGCCTTAATGGAACAAGCATGCAATATGTATTACTTTTTAACCTCAGTGAGGAGCACAATTGAAAAAGATTAGAGTGAGGGGTGGGGTATCCTATTTCCCACTCCACATTTGTAAGGCTCTGTTCTAGAAAGTGAGACCATGTAGACATGGATTTAAATTCATTTTCTGAAACCCCTGGGATGCTTTATCCTCACCAACAAATCACAGAAAATGATACATCTCCCCCCTCTTCTCGAGAGCCTCCTGGCTCCCTGTCATTGTCACCAGCTGGATTATAGTCCACTAATGGCAGTGGATTCCAAAGAGACAGAAGGCTGTTTTCGATCCATTCATTATTTTAATGACAATGAATCGCCCCATAAGCCTTGTTAAAAAGTCATTTAATCTAGAAAAAATAGATGCACTGAGACACTTACACAGGAACAAGGTATTATCAGTATCCATCAAAACAAAAATAATGGAGTGGAAGGAGACCCAAAGAGGCAGTCCTTGGAGGCATTTGACAGCTGCAGGATGAGCTGGAGTTATACATTTAACTACTTAACATTAGGTACCTCACAGGCAACCCCAAGTTTACCAGAAATAGAAAACCTTGCATACTTTTTCTCAAACTTAAATGCAAGTGGTTACAAAAACCTTAAGGCAAAGTATGCAGACACAAAGAAAAATAAGCAAAGGACAAGAGACCATGCAGGGATCTAGAGGCCATTTGAGAATAGTCTCCTTGGCTTAGCCATAAACATGCTGAGACTGAGTGGAGAAGTGAAGCAGGGCTTTCCTCAACATCGTGAATGGCCTCAATACCATCTTAAGTACAATTTACTGATACTTGTTATTCTAATTTTGGGTTTATCACATGTTGTCTGATGCACAATCCTAGAAAACTGGCTGAATGCCATGCTTCAATTCCCCCATCTGAAGAGCAGAGCTGATAATATCACCTAGCTCACGATGTTGTCATAAGGATTATATGAGAAGCACACACAAAGTGCTAGTCACACATCAAACACTTGAAAGGTATAAGGAATCACTACTATTATGTGTGGTTGAAATTTCAGTTCAATGTCTCTGGAGAGAAACGTCATCCTCATGGATGCTCTCCTCTGGTCCTGTTTCTCACATGGCTTCCCTCTTTCAATTTCAGGATGTGTCTTATAAACATAGAATATGGAGTCAGAAGACCTAGACTTTAGCCTTCCCCTTATCCTGGCTCTACAATGATGACTTTGGACAAGTAATTTACCAATCTCAGTATCATTGGCCATACAATGGGAAGTGAGATCAGTGGTGTCTGGAGTCCTAGCCATCTGCTATTGTGATGATTCTCAGGCACATAACACTGAGCAGCTGTCTAGGCTCTTTGTTGCGGATTTCTAGTCACTTCAAACAGCTTCTAATGATATCCAACCTTACTGATAGGATCTCTCAGGGTCTGGATGTGAAGCTCTGAGCTCAGCTCTACACTCAGGGTTTCTTTGGGGATTACTTTGTGAACCTGTGTAACTTTCCACGGTTTCAGAAAGACTAAGCCTGCTGAAGGACCCACCTATCTCAACTCTCACTGTTAGCAAACTGTCATGGCTCACACAGTGCCTCATGATCTTCCCAAGTGATGCTAACTACTTCTGAGGAATCCCAGTTATGGGTGAGTAGGAGATAATGCTGCTCAAAGGATCCACAGTTGTCCTCTAAAGTACTTTTACTTTCAATGCCATGTTTCTAATATTCGAATGTCACTGAAGAGACAAAGAACTCTGGTCATAAAATTCAGAGTATTTGTGTTCACGAGATAGTATCTGAAGTACTCACTAGAGTCTCTCTCTCTCTCTCTCTCTCTCTCTCTCCTTCTCCCCCTCCCTCCCTCCCTCCCTCCCCCTTCTCAGTTTTTAAAGACAGGGCTTCTCTGTAGTCTTGGCTGTCTGTAGACTAGGCTGGCTTCAAACTCATCTGCCTTTGCTTCCCGAGTGCTGGGATTAAAGGCATGCGCCGTCACCACTGGGCTAGATTTTCAAATCTTTATTTTGAGACAGTGTCTTATTTTGTAAAACAGATCGACTTCAGACTTGCAGTGTTTTTGTCTCAGCCCCCAGGAGCTGTGATACAGACATACATGACTGAGCCCAGCTATATGTTTTCAAGTGTGTAGGAAGATGTTTACATGCCTTGTATTCTTCTGAAAGCTTCACGTTGTTTAGTTCAGTTCATCTTTACTAAGATCCTGGGAATGAGGCACCTTAGCATGGATACTTTACAAATAAGGAAACAGGCATGGCCCCACCAAAGTCAAGTGTGTAATGTTGCTGGCCACTGGCACCAAGATTTCATCTTCAAACTTATTTATAATATGTGGGGTTTTTCTTCTTTGCAAGATTTGCTTATTCTACTATAGACATTAATTAAGCCTTCTTCATGTCTGTGTAGCAGATACATGAGATCATTAAGAACTATTGAAAACTCTCAATGGGGATATTTATGTTTCTTATAGTTCTTTCCTGACATGGCTATTACTGAAAATTTAGACTTATGCATGTTAAAATAAATTGACCTAGCATGTGAAGTTGTGTATAAGGCCATTGATCTTTCGTTGCTCAATTTTCTATCTTCAGATGCAGTTTTGCAGTTGGGAAGATGAAAAGCAGGGAAGCATTTGCCATTCTTACAAGCAACTTGAGACCATACAAAGGTAAAGACTCTTTAATTTCTCTCAAATGTCTCTTTTAAAATAAACCATATTTTAAAGTAAAGAGATTTGGTTGCACATATTCACCTGAGATTTATTATAAGGAATTAACTCCTATGTTTGTGGAGGCTAAAAAGTCACATGCCCTGTCCTTTTCAAAATGAAGTCCCAGGATAGGTGGTAGTATTTTGTGAGACTAGAGGCTTGAGAACCAGAAAAGCTAGTGAAGACTTCTAGTAAAAATCTGAAGACCTAAGAGTCAGGAGCATCAGGGGTCCCAGCTCAACCCTGAGGCAAAGGAGAAAATTAATCTTTCATCCATTACTGCCTTCTTCTATTCTAGATCTCAGTGAATTGGCTAAGGCCTCTCCATCCCAGGAAGGGCAATCAGCTTCACTCCAGTCAATGATCCAAATACTCATCTTACCTAGGCATATCCAGAAACGATGGTTAGCCAAATATCTGGGCAGCCCATGACCTAGTTAATGCACAGAATTAGTTGTCATTATTTTTAGAATGACATTGTATAGCAATCAAATTGAAGCAAAATAATCATAATAATAAAAAATTTATTTGCTCTCAAATTAATCATTAAGACTAAACTATCTTTGAGATCACAGAAAGTTCCATGTACTCATGTTTATTCTTTTTTTTATTTTTTTCATGTTTATTCTTTATGCCTGTGAAACTCTTTAAGGCTAGGAATCATATTAGACAAGGTTATATTGCCCTCATATCACAGACTGGTTTTTAGAAACTAGGAGGGGCAGTGAAGTCAACTTGGAAAAGAAAATAAGAAATCCCTGAACACTTGAAAGAATGTATGAGGTCAGTAACTTACACTAAAATGTAACTGCTAGGGAAAGCATTTGCTCAATAGAGGCCCCACTGTGTGCAAATTCAGCATTTAATGGCTAAGTCATCAACTGGAATTGAATGTTCTCTCCCTGAGGTCTTCACACAAATCTTTAGCTCAGCCCAAATTAAAAGCAACTGTGGCCAACGTCTTAATTTTTCCCCCCTTGCTAAATTACTATGGAGATGAATTTTATCAACTTAATCCACCCAGCTTAAACTAATTCTTCATTAAAGCATAACTTTCTCCCACGGGGAAACATCTAAATCCAGCAGATACACGCGTGAACACCTCCAGTTTGTTTTAATTATTTTTCTTAAATGAGAAGCTGAGCACATTTTGCCAAGGATTAAATAACCCCAGGTCTCACAAATTCAGTATTCTCAGACTAAATTGATGGTCTCATATAGCAATTCTTTTCCAATTGGAGGAAAACTACTTCAAGCCACCATGGAAAAAGTACTGAAATAACCCAAGAATGTAACAAAGGACTCAAGTAAGTCCATACCCCTTGATATTTCTACTCAATTTGAAACTGATATCTACATGTGACATTTCTCCTTCAGTCTCTAACAAGTTTTCAAATAAACAAATCAGTTGTGAAAGTTAAAACACTCAAGAGAGTAAGACAAGCCAAAGACTTGTGTATCTGATATATATTCAAAATACATAAAGAACACTGAAGGTAAATTGCAAATTAAATAGCCAAATTTAGAAAACAGCTGAAGATCTAAGTAGGTACTGCACCCATTGACCATCCCACAGCAACCCATGAATATCTATTATACAGTGAGCCCTCAGCAAATGAGCACAGGAAAAGGCACTGTGGTAATAAGGGAAATTCCAACTAAACAATAGGATGATCCTACTATACACCTTTTAGAATTGGTCAAACCCAGAACACTGACAATAAATACTAGATAAAATATGGAGAAGAAGCTAGAGAGATGACTCAGTGGATAAAGCACTTGCCACACAAACATGAAGACCAGAGTTTGGATTCCCCAGCATCCACAAAAAAAAAGTAGGGGCAGGTGTAGAGACCCACCTGTAATCCCAGTTTGGAAAGCAGAGACAGGGCATCCCCGGGCTAGCTGGCTTCAGAAGTCAAATCTATGAGTTGGGCTTCAGTGAGAAATCCACTTTCTGTATAATAGAAGTATACAGGGATCAAGGAATAGAGGCAACATCAACCTCTGTTCTCCACACATATGCCCACATTAATACAAGCATGCGTACACACATGCACATGACACACACACAGACATGTATACGTAAATGCAGCCACACACATATACACAACAGACACATACACAGCAACCCCACAAAGAGCAATTGGAGCTCTTGTTTGGTACCAAGTTAGTAGAAACACAAAATTGTCTAGACACCTTGAAAGACACTTTAGCAGTTTCTCACAAAACTAAACATACCTTTATCATACAAACCAGTAGTTTTGCATCTTGGGACATATACAAGAGAGTTTTTGAAAAATATATAATTCCACCCAAAAACTTGTACATAGATTTTTATGGCACTTTCACTTATTTTTTAAAATTACTTCTTGTATATTTTTAAGATTATAATATCACTACATCATTTCCCTCTTCTATTTCCTCCCTGCAAACTCTCCCACACATCCCTCCTTGTTCTCTCAAACTCATAGTATGGCACTTTAATTTATAATTATTCAAGCTTGGAAATAACAAAAATAAGCTTGATGACTGGATAAACCATGGTACATCCAGAAAATGAAGCATTCAGGACTACAAAGAAATGAGTTACAGAGCCATGAAACAATATGCCAGACTCCTAAACAAGTGTTTCTCAGGGGAAGAACCCGATCTAAAAAAGCTAAGTGCTGTGCAATTTCAACAGTATGACATATTGAAAAAGATGAAATTGAACACCGTAAAAAGATCAGTAGTTGCTCCTGCCTGAGAGGAGGGGAAGGTGAGTAGGTGGAGCACGGGGAATGTTTTGTGAAGTAGAAATACTTGTCATGACACATTTGTCCAAACCTTTGCAACTTGCAACGCCAAGTATGAAAGCAAATGGAAGCTACAGACTTTAGGTGTCTATAAGGTGTCAGTGTCTGTCAATGGCTTGTGGCTCGTTCCCTTCTCTCCTGGGGGATGCTGGTAGTGGAGGACAGTATACATGAGAGAGAATATATAGAGGAAACGTTCTATAAAGTCCTCACAATATTGCTATGAATCTTAAACTATTCTAAAATAATGCCTAAATAAGATAAAAGTTAAGATACTTTCCAAACCTCATGCAATATAGCAAACTTACTCTATTGTTACCTAACATATAGATAACAATGTCTAACATCTAGATGTTCCTTGGCTGTTGGAGTAACTGGGACTGTAGTCGTGACCCACAGCACCTGGTTTCCAGATCTATTTGGTCTTTGGTTGGGCTGGGGGATATACTTACTTTATGTAGCCCAGGGTTCCTCAAATTCAATATGTGGCCCAAGGTTGCTGCAAACTTAACACGCGGCCCACACTGGCCTCAGACTCTCAATGATCCACCTGTCTCAGACTTTCAAGGATTGGAATTACAGATATATATGTCCATGTTTATCTCTGCTTATTCATGATTTTTTTAAAAGTCCTAAAACTCTATTGCCTTTTTAGAAGTATGGACTAAAACAGATACTTTCTTTAAAGTATCTACTCTTTGGCTCAACAATTCTATTGGAGAATATCAATCCCAAACAATGCTCTTACAGATATGCAAGCACTGTACACAGAGTGTCTATTATTACATTAATTACAATGTGCAAAATTCTTACATAACCTAAATGACCATGGATGGGAAAGTAGCTAAATAAGGTATACTAGGTAAAAACTAAAATATAACATGGAATGAAGAGAACATGACAACACATTCAAGGTATAGTCTATGCTACAAATTACAAAATCATGCAAGTAACTCAGCCTGACATTTGTCAAAGTCCACAGGCATTAAATGAAGCAATTTGATAGAGTTAGATATGCATACATACAGAGATGTCCTCTTCTTACAATGGAATTATGTCCTGACTAGCCCATTCTAGACTGAAATATTGTGAACTTGAAATGTATTCAACATTCCCAACCTAAGGAACCTTATAGCTTAGTAACATAAAAGAGAGTGGAAGACTCATTGTCTACTCTCAAGGTTCCATGGCTGACTTAACCAGAGCTCAATTCCCCTGCTTAGCAGTAGGGGAAGGGTGGTGCTGTATATTACCAGCTCAGATAAAAAAAAAAAAAAGATCTTATATCAAAATACAAAGTATGTTCTCTACTCAGTGTATATCATGTCTGCATCATCACAGTCAAAAGTCATTAAGCTAGGCTCTTCTCAAGCAGAGATATGCAAACTCGCCTGAGCATTTATCTCTGGAAATAGGAATGAAACTGGAAACAGTCTACCAGTGTAGACTTTGGTTTTGTTTTCATTGTTAGTGGCTTTCTACAAGAAGATATTCTTTACTACTAATTCAATCAAAATTTTAAGGCCACTGTCCTCTACAGTTCTACTTCCTTTGCCAGACAGAGATGGCTTTAAATCTGTAATGCTGAAGGTAGTCCTGTGTCCAGAATGAGGTGACCTCAGGTCTGAGTTATAATTCTAAATCAGCATCCATAATATGGAAAAACTAGGTTGGGAGGAAAGCACTGTTATTAAAATACTAAAAAAAATTTTAATAACCACCATGAGTACACTGACCTCTAATAAAGCATCTGTCTCATCATTGAATTATTCTCACTTTTACATGTGTGATCAAGTGTGAAAATTCGCTTTTAATTTACTTTACAAGACCTTCTCCATATTCTTCTCCCCAAACTACACAGTGCATTATTAAAGTAATAAAATAAATCAGATTCCACCGAAGTCAGCATTGTAGGCACACCTAAAGAGCCAATTCAAAAAGAAGAGGGCTGGAAAATGGCAATAAGAGAAATTGTGTCTTCATGCCATTGAGACCCAACATATGCACCCAATCAAAAAAGCAATCCTTCCCTTCAAAGCTCAGAAACCAGGGTGGGACTGCACTTCCCATTAAATTTCTGAACTGCCACATCAAGCATGTTATAATGCATACACTCTATCACATTTTTTTACAGTGTTCAGTATTTCAACATGATTTGATGGGCACATGCTTTGAGGTTTCAGCTCCTGCTATCAGAATTCTTATAGACAGATGACACAGGGGAAGGGGCAATTTCTTGGAACCATGCAGTTCAATTATTGTTCAGTCAGTGATCTAGATTAAATGACATGGGTAGAATTAGAACAAGTTTTGAATATGCCCTGGAGTCCATCATCAGTTCACCTTTTAGATTCCTATATAAGAGCATGCTCCACGTCATTTATGCAAAATCACTTTGCATCAAATCAGGGAAGACACTCAAAGAACTGTGTGCATCTACAGGCATGAGCTTTAAAGGATATGATTAAATAATATCCTAGTCCTTTGACAGCCTTTCAAGCTGGGGGGGGGTGGCACAGGGATAATTTTGATATGCTTTGACACAATCAAATTCAGAAAATTCTGTTTTCTAGCCAAAACAGTTGTCCTCAGCCAATAATTCTTTCCCTTGAGGGACATTTGATAATGTCTGGAGACAGGAAATTGCTAGTGACGCCCAATGAGCAAAAGCCAGAGATGTTAAGAAGCATCCTATGAAGCATCAAATAGTCATCCCCATGAAGAACTGCCAGACCCAAACTGCCAAGCAGGCCAAGGTTTTTGCAGAAACTTAGTTTGCAATTAATCATGTTTATGGCTTTTTCTTCTAATACACAAAATTCTTAGGCTCTGCATCTGTCAGAGTCCTCATCTCTTCACCTCCTACTTACAAGACACCCTACCCTAATATGGACTTTACACACTCGAGTCCACAAAATACCTACCACTAAGGTCACAAGCCACCTACTTTTCACTTGGTTTGACCACTTTTGTGAAAGATTCTCTCCTTCTGTGTCCAGAACCCTATGCTCTCCTGACTTCTCTTTTCTTCTTACCCATGTCATTTGCATTTCTGTCATTTTTTTTCAAGACCCATACATGCTGGAGTCACACACACACACACACACACACACACACACACACACACACACACACTCTATTTTTTCCTTAAGACGACTGTGTTAGTTTTCTATTGCTGCTGTTAACAAATCGTCACAGACTTAATGGTTTAGAATGACACAGATTTATCACCTTAAAGATGTGGAGTTATATAAAAGTTCCCAAAAAATGAGTCTCAATGGGTTAAAGTCAAGATGTCATTGGACTCTGCCCCTTTAAGACTAACAGGAAAATCTGTCGCTTTCTTTGCCAGCTTTTAGAGCAGCGGTTCTCAATCTGTTGGTCACAACCCCCATGGGGGTCACATATCAGATATCCTGTATAGCAAAATTACAGTTATGAAGTAGCAATAAAATAATGTTATGATTGGGAGTCACCACAACAAGAGAAACTATATTAAAGAGTCACAGTGTTAGGAAGGTTGAGAACCAGTGTTTTACAGTGTCCTGTCCCCACTCCTTGGCTAGAAGCATCCTTCCATCTTAAAAGCTAGTAGTGATAGCCAAATCTTTCTCATGCTCGTGTTGACTATCCATGTAAGCATCCTCATGAATCTATCGGAATCCACTAATATAATCCAGGATAATCTGTCCAAAGAAAAACTTGGAACAAATTAAATGTAACAGTTTAATAAGAACAAATAACAATTCATAAATCAAGCGACCCCTCACAACAGGAAAGTCAGACTCTGGGACTGTCACAGGGCTGGATAACATTCATAGACAGAGAAAGAAAGTAACCTAAGCAAAATAGAGGTAAGATGCAGAGATAACCCAAATGGTGCATCTTGCCATTGGCTTTATTTCAACATGGGTTGACTGATCTGATTTTCTGCCACTATGGTTGACTGAGACTCAACTGTATGTTATTACAAAAGAAAATTTCTAAGCTATACATATATGCATATTTGTGCATATACTATATGTGTGTGTGTTTGTGTATTGTGGCTACTGCACTATCAGAGTGACTTGAGTATGTTATTAAAGAGACAGATTTAGTTAGATTTAATTCTAGTTCATAATTAGCAAGTTAGTGGCCTAGCTTCTATCCTCTATCTTAATTCTCCATTCCATATACAATAACATTCTTGGGTTTTGGAAATTAGGATAATCACATTTGAGAGGCCATTATTCTGTCAAAGTAACTTGTCTTCCATTAACATCTCTGTATATACAAATCATTTCTATATTTGTGACTCATGCTATTTACTCATACATACATACATACATATGCATGGAAGCATACACACATACACACACAGACTTCCTGACACATAATACCACAAACCCCAAAAATCTCAAAAGGGATGTGACTGACATGCTAATAAAATGGCTGGTGCCTACAAGTGCTTGGATAGTTGCTAGGTAATAGAATGTTGCCAGGGAGGGAAGTGATATGTTTAGACAGTTATTATTTTCAGTACTGTCTTCCCACCTCTTCACAGGGGAGTGGATTTGAAGGTTGAGTCAATCAGCAATGCCCAATGGTATAATCAATCATATCTACTTAATAACTTCCTATAAAAGTCTAAAAGGATAAGATTCAGAAATCTTACTGATAACTAAATACATAGAGATACCTGAAGAATAGCATACAGGGGGAAGGCACAGAGATATCCCCCATCCTACATAACTTTTTTTTGTATCTCCTCAATCTACTTGCTCATCTATATCCCTTGTATGATCCTCTATAATTCAGTAAACCCAAGTATTTCCTAGGGCTTTGTGAATTGCTCTGTAAATTAATGAAACTTCAGGAGAAGGTAGGGAAACCATTTCATAGTCTGTAAGTCAGGAACCTGGGTTCATGATCTGCATTTGATGTCAAGGAAAATTTTGTGGGACCGACGCCCTAACCCAAAAGACATGACATTGGCTCTACAGACTCATGAATTAGAAGACAAGTTGAAGTTCTCTGCAGAACTGCTTTACTTGGGAGAAAACCACACATATCTGGTCATGGAAGTTGTTTTGAGTGGAAATATCCTTAAGAAAGGCTGAGGTTGGACAGTCCAGGGCCCTGGGATAGAACCAAACATGACTGGCAAAAAAGAAAAAATAAGTCCATGAAATGACTCCTAATGATATCTTGCTATACTCATAGATAAGTGCCTAGCCCAACGGTCATCAGAAAGACTTCACACAGCAACTGATTAAAATAGATGCAGATTCACAGGCAAACATTAGGCAGACCTCCTCAGAGAATCCTGCGGAAGAAGAGGGGGAAGAATTATGGGAGCCAGAGGGGTCAAGGTCACCACAAAAAAAAAAAAAAAAACCCTCACAGAATCAACCAACCTGGGCTCATAGGGGCTCACAGAAAGCAAACCACTGACCAGAGAACTTGCACAAGATTGAATGAGGCACTCTGCATATGTCTTACAGTTGTGTAGCTTGGTCTTCTTGTGGGACTCCTAACAGAGGGAGCAGGAGCTGTCTCTGACTCTGTTACCTGCTTTTGGGACCCTTTCCTCCTACCAGATTGCTTCATCCAGCCTTAATAGGGGAGGAGGTGCCTAGTCTTACTGCAACTTGATATGCCATGTCTGGCTGATATCCATGGGAGGACTGTACTTTTCTGAACAGAAAAGAAAAGGAATGGATGTTGGGAGGAAGAGAGGAGAATGGAAGAAGAGAAGAGAGGGAGGGGAAACTGTGATTGGGCTGGGAAAATAAGAAATTAATAAGAATAAAAAAGAAAGAAATGCTGGTACTAAGTTTGCTGTCTCTATTCTATATTTCTCTTCTAAGCTCTAGAAGCACACACCAAAATTCCAAGAGGAAACTGCTCTCAAACCTCCCTACAGGAGGCCTTTTGCCTGTGTTGATTCAATGAATGACATCACCAACCAATCAGTAATACAAGCTAGCATGGACTTTGTCATGCTTAACAGTGTATTTCCTAATCAGTATTTCAAACCCTTTTACTTCCTTTCTTTATTTTTATTTCTCGTTTTTTTAAATTTTTGAGACCATATCTTACCATGTATCCTAGGTTGGCCTGGAACTCAGATTTGTGATATACCATACCCAGCACTTTAAACTTTTTTCTATTGTTACTTTTATTTATTTTTGAAAGTATAATTTAATTACTTCCCCATTCCCTCTTTTCCTTTCAAACCTGCCCATGTACTTCCCTTTACTCACTTTCAAATTCATGGCCTCTTTTCTCATTAATTGTTGCTCCATACCCAGCACATTTTATTTTCTAATTATCTTCTCTGAGTAGCACACCAAGTCCTATTACTTACTAAGTGTCTCATGAATTTAGTGGTTTCTCACCACCCACCCTCACATCATTACTCTAACTCAGAGAACTTCAGCTCATCAGAACCACTAAGGGACTCTTAACTACTTCAATCATGCCTGCTCTGATCCTCCCAACATCTAGTCTTCACATGGCAGAGCCAGCTTTTAGGAACTTGACTCTAAGTCACCCTTCTGTTCAAATTCTTCAACAGCTTCCTATATTTCTAGGTACTAAAAAATTAAGCATTTGACTATGGGTAACAAGACACCATAAAACCCGGTGTCTGTGACCCTCTGTAATTTCACAGCAAACTTTCTCCTATTGTCCTTACCCTAGCCTGAGAAACTGTTGGTGGATACCTTTTTCTCCTCACATGGCCATGACACACACTGTTTTCTGCCTACAAGGTTTCTTTCTTTTCTCTTTTCCATATTTAATTAAACATATTTAATTCACTCTGGGCTCACAATCTAACCACCATCTCCTCAGGGAGCCCTCATGTTGCTCCAGCCATAGGGCACCCTTTGCCTGTTTTTTGTGTTTTTTCCCCTAACACTTCTCATAGTTGGGATTTAAAATGATGTAGTAACAACCTACAGCTCCAGAAAAGCTAGTTAACAAGGAGAACCCTAAGAGGGATGCATGGATCGCCCTGGGAAGGGGAAACAGATGAGATCTCCATGAGCAAACTAGGGAGGTAGGGGGAGCAATGGAGGGTAGGGGATGGGTGATGAGAATATAAGGGAATGGGATGGTCAAGATGGAGCAGGGACAGAGTAGGAGAGCAAGGAAAGAGATACCATGATAGAGGGAGACATCAAGGGAACAGGGAGAAACAGGGAAGTTTCCGGGAATCTATAAGGATGACCCCACTTTAGACTACTAGCAATAGTGGATAACATGCCTAAATTGGCCTACTGTGGTAATCAGATTGGTGAATACCCTGTCATCATAGAACCTCCATCCAGTAACAGATGGAAGCAGATGCAGAGATCCATAGCCAAGCACCAGGCCAAGCGTCAGAAATCCAGTTGAAGAGAGAGAAGTGGGATTCTGTGAGCAAGAGACATCAAAATGATGGGGAAACATACAGAGACAACCAAACTAATAGGAACTCATGAACTGTGGACCAATAGCTGTGGAGCCTCCATGGGACTGGGCTAGGCCCTATGCATAGTGAGACAGTTGTTTAGCTTGATCTGCTTAAGGGGCCCCTGGCAGTGGGATCAGGATCCGTCCCTGCTGCATGAGCGGCCTTTTTGGAGCCCAGTGCCTGTGGTGAGACATCTTACACAGCCTTGGCTCAGGCTTGGACCTGCCTCAACTGAAAGCACAGGGCTCTGCTTACTCCTCATGGGAGGCCTTGCCTTGGAGGAGTTGGGAATAGGGGGAGGGTTGGAGGGAAGCCTGGGAGGTGGGAGGAGGGAGGAGAGGGGCACCTGTGGTTGGTATGTAAAACGAACAGAAAATTTGTTACTAAAAATAAATAAATAGATGATAGATAGATGATAGATAGATAGATAGATAGATAGATAGATAGATAGATAATAAAATTGCGTAGTGAGACTACTTGATTAATAGTTCTGGCAGCCATTTGATCACATGACCTATAGAGTAGACACAGTACAGGTCCTCAGCTTTGAATTGCCACTGCTTAGCCTGGTACAATGTTGGTGCTTAGTCCATAGATGAGTAAGTGCCATGGCTCAAGGGGTCATGAATACTGCTGAATGTAGTCAAAGCAATGATGAGCTACTCTCCTTGTGGTTTGTTCATTCAATAAAGGTTGACAGAGTGTGTCTTTGCTTCAATTTGTTTCTCTCATTTCTACTTGGAATCCGTAGGTGTCATAACACAATCTAACAACTGTATTTTAAAGTCAAAGAGGAAAGGAAAATGCCCTTTTGGTAGGCCCTGATTGCTCTTTCAGATTATATTTTCTTCCCCTGAGACCAGTTTGTACTACTCTTTCAGAGCATAGCTTAGCTTTGTCCTCAGCCTCATTGGCAACAATTCTCAAAGCCACCAATGGCAGATGAAGACATGTATTGAAAATGACAGCAGACTTCAATATGACATTGACTTTCATGAAGCTTCCCTGATGCTTAAGGAATTCGGTCACATGTCAGAACTGTTCATGTTAAATGATCTATTAGGGGCTATGATCTCCAGAAAGGTCATCTGTCATGCAGTAAGCCAGATATGTCACCTCCATTTAGTGTGATATGAAGCCAAACATACAAATTAACTAGGGAGAAATTGGCATATGTCACTGGGTATGATCAAAAGTTGAGTGTCTCTGTTCATACTAGTAATTGAGCAAATAAACTCCCCACTATAACCACAGTATGCATGTGTGTTGATTAAAACTTAATGTCAATTAAATGCTAATATTTATGTTAGTAAGATTCAAATTATCTTTTTTAATTTATATTTATACCTATGTTTGTATACCTGTGTGTACATGTACATATGAGTGCAGTGCCACCAGAGGCCAGAAGAGGACATTGGGTCCCTGGCTCTGGCAATACAAGTGGTTGTGTGCCCCCTGATATGGGTGCTGGGAACCCAACTCAGGCCCTCTGCGAGAGTAGTACACACTCTCAGCCACTGAGCCATCCTTCTAGCCCCTCAAATAATCTTATAATGAATATTTCTATGATGAAGATGAGTGGACATTTTTAGTAGTTAAGTAAAATGTTAAACTGAATCTGCCAGACAAGAACCAATTTAACCATAAATAAGTCCTAGCCTCTTCTTCAGGTGTGATGGTATGATAACTGAAGATCTGAGAAATCCCCACCCTGGCTGAAGACATCACTCACAGCAAGACCTGACTTGGAATAAAAATCACACCATCAACTAAATTGAAACAAGGTTAATGAAATGTCCCAGGAGAGGGGGGATATAGCACCTCAGAGTAGTGTGCAAATAGCTGTCACTGGATGAATCAACAATGGCAGTTAAAAGAATTATATGGAAAAATAACTCAATTAATGCATGTATGCTAAAAGCAAACCTATGCTATATTTGACATATACTGATACCAAAAAAGGTTACCTAGATACACTGTTAGCCTTTATCTGAAGATATTTAAAAGTAAATGAGAACTTCATGCTTCAGGCAGAACTTTTCTGATTTATTTGCACAGGGTATACGTTTTCCATTGATATAGGTCAAATAATTTTAACCAATACCTATAAAATTGCTAAGGTGATTTTGAAGTATAAACTGTATCCCTTAGAGGAACTGTAAGTGTTTGGGGATTTTCTTGGGGTTTTGTGGGGGTTTTTTCTCCTGTTTTGTTTTGTTTTGTTTTAAGTAGAGTTGAAGTTAACTTAAAAGAGGTTTTAACATAGATTTAAGCACAGGCATTAATAAAGAGGTGTTTAGGAAAATGATAGTCTATATCCAAGTGTGGGCATGGACTTTTCAAGACAGAGTTGCTTGAGAGTCTCAGAAATGTATATTTATATATATAGTTTAACATATTTATGTGGGCAGCAAAGGCAGGTGGATCTCTGAGTTCAAGGCCTGCCTGGTCTACAGAGTGAGATCCAGGATAGTCAGGGCCACCCAGAGAAACCCTGTCTCAAAAAAAAAAATAGAGAGTCTCAAAAATAGCCACATATATAATTTTGGGAACTTCTGAAATCATGGTGTTGAAAGGATTTCAAAGCGACATTTTCTTTCTTTTAGTTTTAGATAGTTTTTTTAATTTATCTTTGAAATTTTCATGCAGATATTCAATGTTTTTTATATCCGCTATCCCTGTCAAGCTATGTCCTTCAACCTGTCTCCCTCCCAATTTCATGGCCTCTTTTAAAAAAGGAGTTCAATTTTTAATACTGCCCATATGCATATGGGTATGGGGCTATGCACCTGACATGGACAACCCGCTAGAGGCTATACTACCAAAGAAAAGTGATGCTCCCTCTCGCATCAGCCCTCAACTACTGATAAATCCTCAGCTAGGGATAAGCCCCTCCCCAGTACATGCCAGAATTTTAACTGGCTGGCTTCCAAATCTTCAGCATATCCTGTCATGAGAGCTACCAGTAGATTCATCATTATAACATTAATCAGACTAAGATCCTGACGAGGCTCAAATCCTTTTCCCTTGGAGACAAGCATTTGAAAATACAAAGTGGTTATTTATCGAGCACATACTTGGTAGAGCAGGCAAGGGCTTCTAGTCTACACATTTAGTTTTGTGTGCTTCTAACCCATCACCCCACCTCCCACAACCCTGAAAGATTTTAGAAATGATCAGTTTTACAGCCTTAGACTCAAGTATAATGACTGACTCTTTACATACAAAATAAAAGACCCAAGGAGCATAAGCCATCAAAAAGAATGGATGAATTGGCAACATTATAATTTATACCTTAGACAGAACAAAGGACTACATAAACAGAATGGGGAAAAAAACAAGCTGAGGAGGAGGAGAGGAGGCATTGTACTAGACAAAGCTGAGTGGGGTTGTTCTGAGAATATATGAATCATGACAATTAAACAGAAAAAAAAACACAAAAGAAATTAAATCATCAAAAATATTTATCAGCTCATGTACCAAGAAACAGAAATGGACAACAGATGAGTGGGAAAGGTACAACCATGTGTGTAAATATGACACAGCATCAAATGTACAAAGGAAGTTACAGTGCCAATCATGAGTACCAGGGAAGATCTAGAGCTCCAGGAACTATCAAACTGTTGGTAAGAGTTTACATTGACACAGTGACTTTGAACAACAACTAGCAATATCTAGTAAAGCTGAATATGCTCACTGTCTAAAATCCATCAACTTTCTCCTAGGCCAGCAGTTTTCACCAAAGGGAAGGTTGGCAATTTACCTGTCTAAGAGCATCTAACAATGTGTAAACATAAAACATTTCTGGCTGTCACTGCTGGTGAGGGTTGGAAGATGCTGCTGGCATATGGTTTGATGATGCTAGATGAAAGACAAGCCACAGTGCACAGGTGTCTGTACCCACCAAAGAATTATCTGGCTCAAAAAAGCAAGGCTGTTAAGGATGGGAAACTGTATATGGTGGATTGAATGGTGAGTCACAAATTGGTTACATACCTGGAGCCAGTTAATATTTAACTGCCAGCCGGGTGGTGGTGGTACACGCCTTTAGTCCCAGCACTTGGGAGGCAGAGCCAGGCGGATCTCTGTGAATTTGGGGCCAGCCTGGGCTACAGAGTGAGTTCCAGGACAGGTGCAAAGCTACACAGAAAAACCCTGTCTCGAAAAAAAAAATATTTAACTGCATTTGGGAAAAGACTCTTTACAGAAGTAATTATTTTAAGGATTTTGAGTTGGTGTCATCCTGAAATATCTGTGTGCTCTAAATACAAAGGCAACATCCTAATAAGAAGAGAAAAACATGGAAGACATGAAAACAAAAATGACAGAGAAGGTCATGTGAGGAAAAAGACAAAGAGTGAGAGTCAAGTGACCATGGGCCACTGAATACTGCCCACCAGCCACCATGAGAAGCAAGACAAGACAAGAACTGCCTACGAAATAAATGATGAGTACCTCTACTTCAGGTTTCTGCCTTCCAGAATTTTGAGAGAAGAAATAACCTATTGTTTTAAGCCACTTCATTTGTGGTAATTTGTCTCCACAATCCTAGGATTCTAATATATTATCTGCCATAGTTTGGACCTTACATGTGTCCAAGAGTCTACTGTGAAAGGCTTTGACCACAGAGTAGTATTAATGGGAAGCAGAATGACCTAAGGAAGTAAGACTGGATGGAAGCTCCCTTAGTCATTGGAAGTGACCCTGGAAGGAAATTATGGCACTTTGGTCTTGCCTCACATCTCTGTTCTCTTCTTGGCATGTGATATTTGAGAGTCTTTCCCATCTCATGGTTCTGCCATGATGCCCCACTTTGTCAGAGTTCCAAAGCTATGCCCCCATCCTATCTCCCATCTTGGACTAGAACTTCTAGATTAGTGAGGTAGAATAAAACTTTTTCCTGATGAGCTAATTACCTCAGCTATTTTGTTATAATGATGCAGCTGACTTAAACACTCTCCTAGACATAAACTCAAGATATGCAAAGGTAAAATTACAAGATATGCAAAGGTAAAATTACAAAGCTTTTTATTAAAGTATTATTTACTACACAAAAATAAATTGAAACAACTTAGATTTTTATGAAGAGGAACCACAGTGAGGAGTTGCTAAGCAAAGGACACGTTTGCTTATCTAAGCAAATGAACAATTTCTAGTGGCCTAATATAATACCTGGTGACTTTCGTTAAAAACACTATGTATGTCATATACATGAAATGTACTGTGAGATTAAATCTTCATTATTCTTACCAAAAACAAGGTTTGTGATGAAAGTGATGATACGTTACTTAGCTTCTGTAAATCATTCACAGTGAATATATTTATTAAGCTTTCAAATGTATGCCTTAATTGTACTTTATACACATGCATGTATGTATATATGCATATCTGTGTGTGCATGTATGTGTGTGTGTACTTTTTATTCATCAAGCATTAGTATTTCATGGAAACAGATGTTTTATATTTTAGAATTTCCATTTCTAGATAAGCACTACTAAAGACTCAAAAATAATTTTTAAAAAACCTAGAAAATATACTCAAGTATATCACTTAATATTCTGTAGTACCAAAAACAAGTAAATAGGTTCTAATATCAACACGAATTCATTTCAAAACATAAACTGGAGAGATACAAAACTACTTAACTAACTATGGCATTTTGTCATTCTTAAAAAGTTTATAAACCTATAAAACAATATTACAAAATGCTTATGGATCCATGGATATCTGAATCTATAGCAAAAGCAGGTGGTGAGTGACAGGGACAAGAGGTTGTCATCTGTATTGAAACCACTCAATTTCTGTGGTTAAAATTATGGAAATTTGACATGATACTAGTATGTTACAAGGCTAATGGGTATATGGTACACTGTAATATTCTACGTTCCTGCCTGTTTTTAAATCACTTGGGATTTTTAAAATTAGCTTACGTTTTATGACCTGCCACGTAAGTGAGAATGTTTTAAAGATCTCAGGGGATGGTAAAGAGAAAGAAAAAAAGGACAAGAAAACAAGCTATAGGTGAAGCTTTTGATGCCACGTGGAGACTGAATCCCAGAAGCAGGATCAGAACACAAATATTTCCTTTCAGAATTGCTCTAGAAGTTTTCTCATCACCACCACCCCTTTCTTTCCATCTCTCTATTTCCTCTAGTTCTTATATGTTGTCTCAGTTGACTTCTCTTTGGTTGTTTTTCTTTTTAACTGCTGTTCAAGACTGGATATGTATCAGCTATAAAAGAGGAGAAATCAAGATTGAGAGGCTCAGTCAACGCAACAGCTCAGCAACAGTCAATCTCAATATATACATCCGAGAGTTGGATCGCATTAATGCATTGCTTAGATCTGCAAGATTCAAAGCTGTGATATTCGCTGTGAGTCCTTCGGTACAGAGCAGAGCTGTCCTTCCAGTGCTCCATGTCCTGGCTCTGAAAATCTTCTCAAAAGGCCAGATCAGTTGAGCAATGGGGATGAATGCTGGAAACCAGAAACTGCTTACAATTGTGCACCAAGTCTAAGGCCACTGAGTGGTTATAAACTTCATATCCTCCAACAAAGTTATTGAAGTTATCCAGTTGGGGGGAAAATGACAACCTCTGCTTTGAGTCTGGAGGGAAGCCTGGCAGTGTAGAGAGAATGCTTTGGAAAGTAGAAATATCCAGATTGCCTAACAGTCTAAAATACCTAAGCAATTGCTCTTTCCTTTGTTTCATATTGCCTTTGATGGCAAAGACTGTATTTTGGTAATTGAATGATTGGCTTGAAATAATTAGAAGATAACACTGCAACATCTGTTCATTTGGCCAAAACAATGGCTATAAAAGGAACCTCTCACTCATTTATTTTTATATGAGGCAATGTAGTTCCAAATGTTAGACGCAAACAGTGCTGTTCCTCAGGAAAACAAAAAACAAAACCCTATATTTCTATTTTTGCTGTTTATTGTCTTCCTTTGTCAACTGCACATAACCTGCTCCAAGGCTTCAAATTAAGAATGTTTCCATAATGTTTTTCTTGTGAACCCTGATGTCAACCACAAGCCTTTTAGATATGTGCTGTAGTTGAACTGTGTATTAGTTACTTTTCTGTTGCTGTGATTAAAATGCCATGAACACAAGTGGCTTACAGAGGGAAGTTTATTTGGGTTTATAGCCGGAGAAGGGTCTATAATGGCGAGAAAGACATGGCAGCAAGCAGCTACAGCAGAACACTGAGAGAACACATCTTCATCCACATACAGGAAGAGGACAGGAAACTGAAAGTAGGGAAATACTATACCTCTCAAAGCCTGCTTCCAAGGATGCACTTCCTCCAGCAAGGCTATGCCTCCTAAAGATTCCATAGCTTCCCCCACACAGCACCACCAGAGTTCAAATAGTTGAGCCATGGGGAACATTTTTCATTCAAATCATCACAGGCTTTTCATGGAAAAAAAAAAGTTGTTCAAATTGTTTCAAGTTGTTCCCCCAAAATATGTTCACCAGAGCAAACAATCAAATATTCATATAATTATTTATTTGTCACATATCTTTTGACTAAACTGGAAACTCCACAAGAGAAGGGATAGAAGCTACCTTGTCCAAAGGGATTAGTAGTGCCAAATTTAGAGTTTGTACCACAGCAAAAGCTTGTAGTGAATTCAAGTGGGTTCTTCTAAACTTCATGCCACAAACCCTATGGAGACAGTGCCATGTATGTGGTAATTAACGTTTTAAGATTGGGCCCTAGCTCCATATGACTGATGTTTTTGTAAAATGGGAGATATCAGAGCTCATTCTCAGGCATAAACCAAGAAGACACCATGCCAAAAAGGGACAACCACCTACACAAGATTTCACCAGACACCAACAGTTTTATTTTGAATGTCTTCCTTCTAGACTATGTGAAGACAACTTCTGTTTGAGCCACCACACCTGTGGCATTCTACAGTGGCAGCTTGAGTTGACTAACAGAAAGCTCAAACATTCTTATGAAGTGAATGGCATTATAGCAACAGTTATGACTCTAAAGACATGGACAGGTTAGCAGAATGTAAACAGCAAGTATGGAAATGTATAAAGTGTGGAACCATATGACATCAGACTTCGTTCTTCCTAAATACATTTAAAAAAGAAAAAAGAAAATCCTGTCTTTTAGATCAAAGACATTTGGTTAGCTTTAGCAAGAAAAGATGCAGAAAAACAAATTCCATTCTTGATTGTGTTGTATTTTAAGAATTCATTTTAATTAAAAAAAGACATACTTGACCTTACTCATCCATTTTAGCAGGTCCCATGATTATTAAGTCACAGTTTGAAAATTCATATAATCCCACAAGTGCCAATCATTTTGACTTAATAATATCCTGATTCCCAAAGACCTTTATTAACTTGACCACAGAATTCAGAGAGAATGATTAATGTTATTGGATGACATAGCCATTTCTCCATGCATTTTCATGTACATGAAACTACATACATGTGTATATGTATTCCCCTCATTCAACACCAATAAATTTTACATCTTTTACCTTCTCCTCTAGTACCCTTGGTCAACTGCTTCATAACACTTACCATAATTATAAATTATAAATTTTTGATTTATAGCATAACTCTCCCACTAATCAGAAAGCTTCACAAGGAAAAAGTTTGCCAAATTTTATCCTACTTCACTGTTATCCATTCCTACCACCATGCCTACCACATAACAGACACTGAGTGAATGAATAATTTTCATTGAAAAATTAAAATTTTTGCCCATTTTCTTAAATTTCAAGGGTAAATAATAACTTCCATTTTATGTCTAAAATCAACCCAATAACACCAGATCTCTCTAAGGGACCATTTGGGAATTATTTGCCCATGGCAATCAACACAGAAGCATTTTTCTCTTGCCAGAGTTGAGTGAACATATCAAGAGAAATAAATGCTTCCAATGAATTACAAACATTATTCTGAGTGATTGCCCCCCCCAAAAAAAAAAGAAAAAGAAAAAGAAAAGATAAAACTGGCCTTGCCAAGTAGACCAGTCATTCTCTCTGAATCAACACTTAAAATGGTTGACTTAGTACCCAGGAACTGGTCTACAAAAGTCCAGGGAAAAAGAATCCTTACTTGATGAATGTGAACATGTTTGCTTTTGCTGCCCATTGACACCCAATGACGGATGTGCAGTGCTAACAGATCAGAATGAAAAATCACCAAAAATCTAATCACCGGTCCCTATAATGAGCTTCCCTTAGCTGAGACCTCTGAGATTATATCTGAGCAAAGATCTTTCCAACATGCACGGGTGGCTTAGGTCATCATCTAATCATTTATATCCTAGAAAGGCCTCTGGACAATAAGCTGGGAGTGTTTCATAGTCTTTAAAATTAAGCCTGTCAGAAAACACATTGTGAAAACAGAAAAGTTCATGATATAAATCTTTATGTTGGTTTAAAGTTTAATAACTCTTTCTACATTCTCATCTTCTGCTCATTTACTCTGGGTGTATAGGAAAGTGCATTAGACTCAGTAGACCTTCTGATCAGCAAAGAATAAATTGGGGAGGTGCATTAAGCCTTTTAGGCCATTAGGATACCATTTAGTGCCTGAGAGAAGGTCATTTACTTACAACAAGGAGCCAAGGTCCCTCTCAAAGATGGGCCATTTAATCCCAGCTCGCCCACATGCTCCTGCCCAATATGCATTCACTAATTTAATTTCCTCTATAGGTTTTCCTTTATTTGTCCTATTTTATTTTTTCCATTTTATAGTCACGTTGTCTAATTTAAACTTAATTAAAAATTTCAATTAGAACAACTAAAACAAAAAAAAAAGAGGAGTTTTGGAGGCTTCCCAGGAAACATTTCATTAATAGGAATGACTTAATAAGCAAAATATCTCACTGTGCAAACTAGAGCCAAAGATTTAAAGGTCCAAGGGGTGTGTGTGTGTGTGTGTGTGTGTGTGTGTGTGTGTGTGTGTGTGTGCTGTGCACACATGTTATTGTTGTTGTTGCTTGTTATTTCTTTTTACAAAGTCTGGCTTCTATTGGCCAAAGGTAACTAAAGGCTTCAGGTTTTGTAATCTATTATTACCGAGTTTTCAGGATAAAACACAATAATGTAAATGATGTACTGACCAATGTGGTTGATTTAGGAGTAACCCACAATCCAGAACAGGACTAACAAAGCCCCAAACACAAACACAAAGGGGTTTGCTCTGTAACTACAAGGACAGAGCCTCTATCTTCTCTATGCTCTGTAATTTCACAAGGCAGCATTTTGAAACTTTTGGAAACCCTAAACCACCAAAGAAAAGGGCAGAGCCTGAAATTCAAGAGACAGACTCCTGAGGATGTAAACACTGTATCTAGGGGGCAGGGCAGAAACACGTATTTCTCTATTTTCTAGTTATGTAGGGAAAGAAAGCAAAAGTTCTTCCACACTTCCAAAATTTAAAATCTGCTTTATGAAATAGGATATGAAGACTGACAGAAATTCTGTTATTCAAAATTGTACAGATTGTAAATGGTGTCATTGAGCCCAATACTTGGCCTCCCTGGCACGGGAGCCCATGTCCTGAACCACTTGCTATATAGTAGCTTACTAATACATTGCCTTCTCAGGAATGTATTTTTCAGTGTTCTCCCAAGAAACAGAACCAAACAGAAATAGGGAGCTGGAAAGATAGATATGGAGAGACAGAGAGAAAAAGACATATTTGCCCTAAGAAATTAACTCCCATGATTATGGAAGCCTGGTGACTCTGAAGTCTGAATAGGTGGTGCAGCAAGAATTATTGGGGAAGTTCAAAGGCAGTCTACCAGCAGAATTCCTTCTTTCTATGGAAAAGTCAGTCTTGGTATCACAAGCTTCTGAATGCTTAGGTGAGTCCCATCCCACTTAATAGACCAAGCATAGGTATTTAAATGTCAAGCTCAATCAAATCACCTTCATGAAATAACCCAGAATGACCAGATGTATGGGTACTATGGTCCAACCAAATTAACACATAATACTAACCACTCTCAGGATATATGCAGATGGCTCTATGGCATCTTTGTATAGAGTGTGGCAGATATAAAAATCTAAGAAAGTCCAGAAACAGGCATCATCTCCTAACAATCAGCTACTGGCCACCTTGTACTGACAAGCCATTCTCAGAGCTGATCCATCAATGTCCCCACATGGCCTACAAATCCTTCAATGGCTGGCCTGCCACAGCTGCAGCAGCCCAGGTGCTTCCCATATGGTACCACAAGGCTCTCCTCGGTGCAAGAAACTGCCCAAGAAGCCATTGACCATCAGAAACACAAAGAGCAGCCTGGGAGGATGAGGCTGGTAAGGTGGGAATCTCTGACCCCTCATTGCCTGTCCTGAAGGAAGGCAGCAACCTTAAAATGAAAACAAGCACTGTGTGAAACCAGTCTTATACAGAGCACTTCATCAGACACCGTCCTTTCTTCTCCATTGCTTTCTTCATTAACATTGTTTGTTTCCTGGTTTGTAAGTCACATGTCTTAAAGAACACTTGGGCTTCTTCCATAACCCTTTAGCTGAGAACCTTGGTTTGATGCAAGTGAGCTTGTCTTTGTGCTTTTAGAATGAAAATAAACCATACTTTTTATTCTTGCCTTCAAGATTTCAAACATTGTTCATAGCTGTTTTTCTCTGAATGTGCTAAAATTGCTTGCATCATTTCTGAACATACATACTTATGGGAGAAGAAGCCTATAGACTACCTTAAGATCCAGTCATCTGAATTGGAGGCACATCTGACTTACTGGACGAGGCTTCCCCCTGGTTTGTCATCCACATGCTAATATATGTCACTGAGTTCTAATCAATTGTCTCCACTATAGAAAGCAGCCCAGAGGATCATTCATAGGTTTTATTTGCACAATTAAGTCATTCATATCTCTATAGGACATTTGGTGGTGTTTGGTGGGGGCTGAAGGTATGATCTCTATGGAACCTGGGGACATCTAAACTTCATGGAAGTTATTCAGAATGTGCAGTCAACAGCCCCAGGGCAAATTTCCAAACCTGGGACTCAAAGTGAATAATAAATCCATTTATTTGTAGGTTAGCCCACATCCTTCCTTCCACAGATCAATAAGGGAATCAATTTGTGGATTTCTTCCCCCAGCTAGAAGGATCAAGTAAAATCTCTCTAGATCAGGAGCTTCCCTCTACATAAATAAATTTAAGTTTCCTGCAAGATCAATGTGGTAGGATCCATATGACTCCCTGGAGTTATGATGTTGGTGCCTACAAAACAAGGCAAGATCTATATTACCTCCAGATCTCAAATATTCATAGGACACAGGGAAGCAATTGATTTTCTCTAGCTCTACACTTCTCAGCACACTACAGGTCACAGTAATCCTCAAACAGATACCTCATTAAGTCACTCACTTGGTTTAAACCTTCATTGATATCACAGTGTTTTGAGGGATAATAACAAATATGTCAACACCAAAGGCTGACAATGCTTACTTTTCCCCATTTTGCATTCTGCCCCATAATTCTCCACTATTTCAAAAGCCAGGCTCTCAGACTGGGTGTGAAGCTCTGTTGGTAGAGTGCTTGCCTGGCCTACACAAAGCCTTGGTTCAATCCTTTGCACTACGTAAAACTGGGCGTGGTGGTATACACCTATAATTCCAGCACTTGGGAGGCAGTAACAGAAAGATCAGGAATTCAAGGTCATACTAGCTACACAGATTTCAAGGCCAACTTGGGATACAGGGGACCCTCTCTCAAAAGAAAAAAATCGAACCCTCACTTCACCTCCAAGCCTTCTCACTCACTTTATCTGGAGGCATTCTTTTTCTGAGGTCTTTCCCCCATTCTTTCTGCAGATACTCACATATCATATGGCGGGAACTCTAACAATCCCCTTCTAAATTATTTCCTCTTGTCATGTGCTTTCAGGGTATGCTCACTTCCTGTTTTGTAGCATTTATCTGAAGTACAACTTCCTGTTTGGGGTGCTTCTTGAATATGGATCATGTTCTCCAATTGGAGAAGAACATTTATTTCTTCATCAATGTAGACCCACGGACCCAGTGTTTTACCCAACGCTTTTGTGTGTTTGTGGATGGACCAACTACATGCCAGTATCATTCCTAGTGATCATTCTGTCAATGATGATAACATAATGATTTAACAATTATTTCTTAGGCACAAGCTCATACTAGCCCTATGAGGCTATTATTCTTATTTTGTAAATAAGGAGAATGGGTGTCAAAAATTGCTCAAGTTCACTCTGTAAACATGAGCAGAGAGGTAGGATCTTAATCTCATTGCCCTGATGTAAATAGAAATGCAGATATGGGGCCACAGACGTCAGAATCACCTGGTGTTTATTAAAAACATAGTTTTCAAATAATACCCCACAGAGACTGGAATTAGAGTCTCTCAGAGTGGGGCCCATTAAACTGCCCTTGAATTCACCTTAAAATTTAGCAAGCATCACATTCAACTACAGTCTCAAATATACTGCTTCCGCCCACTGAGTTAATCTCTTTCTGTTTAGCATATCCTTTAAACTGTGCCCACACCAGTCTGAAAGGAATCATTTCCCCTCGTTGAACTACCCCCAAATCCACCTGCATCCCCAAGTTATCTGATAAAGCAGAGGTGAGAAAAACAAACCAAGAGGCTTCCACATACATGTTTTAGGCATGTAGGAGGTAACAAGAGATAAAGAAGGAATTGCATAACTAAGAGATCAATCTACCAAGAAGACAAGGAAACTCTATGTGTGGATATACCCATCAGCAGAGCTGCAAAATGGAAAAATGAAATAAAAGTTAACACAGTAGCCGGGCGGTGGTGGCGCACGCCTTTAATCCCAGCACTTGGGAGGCAGAGCCAGGCGGATCTCTGTGAGTTCGAGGCCAGCCTGGACTACCAAGTGAGTTCCAGGAAAGGCGCAAAGCTACACAGAGAAACTCTGTCTCGAAAAACCAAAAAAAAAAAAAAAGTTAACACAGCTTAGAACTGGAGAAATGGCTCAGTGGTTAAAAACATTTGCAGCTCTTCAGCAGGGCCTGGGTTCAGTTCCAGAATCTACATGTTGGCTCACATCTGTACATAACTATAGTTCTAGGGAATCTGATGGCCTGTTCTGGCCTCTCTTGGCACTGCACACATGTAGCATACATACATACATGCTAGAAAAATACTCATAGATGTAAATTTTTTAAACTGATACAGCTAAAATGTGAATCTATAATTATAGCTGAGGATTCGCTTGATCTCGTCTCAATAATTCATAGTATTAAACTGAAAATCAGCAAGGACACAGATTACAGACCATCAGTCAACAGGCTCTAATTGACATAAGCACAGAAAATGCCACTCAACAATGTAAGAACACACATTCTTTCCAAGTAACCATAGAGCAATCACCAAAGGAGCCCATGTCCTAGGTCATCAAACAAACCTAGCAAACTTAAGAGAATTGAGAGCAGACAGAGCAATGTTCTCTACCATAACAAGATCAGACTAGAAATCAATAAGAGAAACAACAGTAAACTCTTCAAACACATAAAAATTAAGGTTCTTTTGAAAACTCCCACGTGGTGCTCCTCCCACTCATCATCTCAATAGTCTTTCAAAAAAAATAAGATAAAACTCTCCTATCTATCATTTTTGTGTTATATCTGTCTTACAAGATCTGGAAAAAATTAGTAAGAGAAGTAAAAGCATAGAAAGGAAGTATCAAGTCTCCAACCTAAGAAATTCTCACCCTCTCTGTTTATGGAAAGTGGAGTCTAATGGAGAACACCAAAGCTGGTAGCCTCTCCCTGAGATATGCCCGCAGGCTCATAAATTATTTGAATGCTCAAATTTTTCAGTTGGGATACTAGGCACTGAGGGAAAACCTGACTTTATCTTTAGCTTTGGTGCTTGTAATCAGGGTTTATTTCAGTGGAAGATTGCATTCTGTTCAAGTCACACACCAATCTAGAAGAGACAGCTCGCTCTTGCCTCTTCGAAGATCTCCTTTATCCTAAAAGGGCCTCTGAGTGACTAATCATGCTGACAATGGCAGAGGAGGTAAGCATTGGGGTTGATTCTTTCTGCCTCATCATGGTCTAGATAGAGGCAGGCAGAGGCAACAATGCATTTGGGTTGGATGCAGATTCTTTGTTTGCAAATGCGAACTATGGCCCCTTCATTGGTCTATGTCCTACTGGCTTCTTCATGCCACCAAGAGCCCTAGTATGCAGATGTGGGTTTTGGCTGCTATGGTGTTTAAATCTTTTTAATGACTTCCTGTATCTTCGAGAATAAGGTTGACATCCCTTGTTGTGACCTATAGGCAATTATTCATGAACCGCCTCTACTTATCACAGACATTCAGCTTGATCACTCACCACCCACCTTTCTGCTCCATTCTATATTACACCCAGAATGCACTTTTCTCCGTTTGTTCTATGTACCACATTCTCCCTTTCCAAGAGACTTTGAATATTCTGCTTTCTCTACCTAGCATGTATTGCTTTTGTCCTTCCACCTGGTTAACGCTCATACAGTTAGATATGGTAACTGGTATGTGACCACTATTTCATAAGTATCTGTGTGTAGACATTCAAAAGCAAAATATAATTCTCTGCTGTAAAAGGTACCTCCCCTATAAATGTAAGCCCCACTGAAAGACACATGACTACATATTAGCAATCAGGTCAGTGCCCAGGCTCCTAACCTTTGATACACAGGTTAATACCTGTGTAATTTTTTTGAGATACCAACCTTTCAACACATTAATTCAGCACCACGACCCCTTCTTTTTTTGTTTTGTTTTGTTTTTCTTTTTGTTTTGTTTTGTTTTGCAAGGCAGGATCTCACTGTTTTACCCTGGGTGTCCTAGAACTCATTCTGTAGACCAGGCTAGCCTTGACTCACAAAAATCCACCTGCCTCTGCCTCCCAAGTGCTAGTATTAAAGGCATGTGCCACAACCACCCAGATGATTCAGCCCTTTTCCCAAGATACTTAATGAATTATTATACAACCAACCATCAAAAAAGGCAACATTTCTCTTCCAAAAGTCAGCTTTAGCCTCCTCCCTGCTTAATGCTTCAGAGCTACACAGTGAATCTTTCCTGTTTTTCCAATCCTTTCAATGACAAAAGTGTGAGACAAAAGGTCGATATTTTACAAGCACTGTAGGAACCAAGGAAGCAACTTGACCTAAACCTCCAATTGTTTGCCTGTCAAATGAAAGTCATGGACTCTGACCCTCTACCTCCTAATAAGTGGAGGGCAGTATTAAAAACCAACTCTTGTGAATCTCCAAGCACAAATAGAAAGTAAGCCAATTGATGGGCCCAAGTCATAAGTAAAGACCGGGAATTAAAGGTTTTACTTTTCTACATGTACCTGGTGGAGTATTAGAGAAGGGCATCACTGGAGAGGGATGGACAGAAGACTGTTTCATAGGACCAATGTAGAAAATGCTACATAAAATATGAAATATGCATAAAATCTTCACCTGGATTTTTCTGTCACCCATTATCTGTAATTCTTCCAGAACCCTGTAGCAGAAATGAGCAAGATTTTTTTTCCCTGTAAAAAGTCAGATACAAATATTGTTAAATTTATGTGCCACAAACTCTTCATTGCAATTTCAGAACTTCACCACCAAAGCAGAAAGGTAGCTAGAGATGACATACAAATGAGTGGGCGTGGCTCTGTCCCAAGTAACCTTATCTGCCGGTAGTAAAGGCAGCCATGGGCCAGTGTTTGCTGACCCTTGTTTCTGTGGAGAGTCTGAAGGTACACTCTCTCTGTTGCCAGCTTGATTTCCTAAGAAGCACACACGGTAGAAAGCAAGAGGAAAATAAAGTGGGGTCTTGGAGTCAAGACCTGTGGAAAGCTTGGAGAAGAAAGAACTGGACCAAACAAGGGATTGAAACCCAGATAAAACTTCAGTGGAAGCCAGAGACATCGCGCAGCAAGTAAAAGCACTTGTTGCTCAAGCCTGACAACATGAGTTCAGTTTCTGGAACCCACAGTGGAAGGAGAGTACTGACCCCTGAAAGTTCTCCTCTGATGTCTCAGGAACCCACACTCATAGATACACACACACACACTACTACTCAATAATAACAAATGAAACTTTAAAAAAAAAAAACTTACAAAAAAACACCTCAGTGGACTCTACATGAAGTTCCAGGGCAAGGATGACTCTCCAGAACAGTATAGACAGGGGATGGGAAATCCAGGCTTTAGACCACATATGAACTGCATATTGGACCTTTCCCCCAAGAAGGGGATATGATATTGGATAACATGAATTTCTTGAGCTGAGACAATTCCTACAGGGATGAACAGCTGAGGGTCCCTGCCAGTGGCACTCCCCCAGTTACAGCAGCGGTATGCCCTTCTCTCCTGAAGGGGCATTTTGGCAGTGCATCCAATCCCATCCACCTGCCTTTCTCTTCCTTGAGATTTAGCATTTTATTTAACGTAACAAACTGTTCGCCTCACTGCCCATCAACATTAAGCAATGATTTCAGATTTCAACAGAGGTAACTTTACTGTGTATGGTTTTAGAAAAATCTCCGCACTGTTGTCTTATTTCTCTGATTTTCCTCTAAAAGAGCAAGGGATGGAGTCATACCAGGCTGATGCATTGTTGGCTTGGCCTCTATTCCAAATATACGAATTTCTTAGTTTACAAGGATGGCCTCTGAGATAGGAAAAGGGAAATGCATGACATTTCCATATGGCATTACTTAACATTCATGACAAAGAACGAAGAATTTGGATGACCATGTTAACTTAGATATGTTCCAAACCTAACAAACCTTGACTCTGAAATGCTTCAGAGAATGACAGCATGGAGATCCCTATAAGCATCTCCATGAAAATGCTGCCAAGATTCAAAACAAGAAATGTGTTCCAAGGTTTGTATTTGTCACCTTTGGTGGTGTCCAAAGGATAATGTTATAAAGGAGATTGAAGTACATTAGGTGGGAGAACCAGGCTAGGCTGCCTTTTGAGAGCCTGGGAGTCTAAGATATCCCACAGGGTCCTCGGTGTTTTCCAAAATTCAGCTTCACTAATTACATGCACTCAAAGTAATCGCATTTGGTTGCTCTTTATCAATAAGCCAGGATGCTTGTAGCAATCAAAATGCATTCTGGGTGGATCCACAGCAACAGCCTACAGCTGGCAGGCAGTCTGCAAGATATTCTGTGGCTCTCACGACATTGAGTCCAAGAGCAAAGCTGGCCTCAGGAGTTTGGGGACAGTTCTTACCACAAAAGGATTTTCTGGTGAAGGCAAGAGTCAGACAGCTGTCTCTGTCCAGGACTGGACTCAGTGGAAAAAACAAAATGGCCAAAATGCACTTTCAACTTCCTCCCTGTCCTGAGGTTCCATAATTAAAATGATCATGGCCCAGCAACATGCCTTCCATCTGAGTCTCTTATTTCTAAAAGAATTAAAAAATAGAAACTTCCAAGGGAATGCCTGGGCAAAACAGATAACTAACCTATAAACTATCTCTGGGTAGATAAGAGGATTACTGTTGGAGGAATCATTTCCAGGATGTGCCGTAGGGGCTCTCGTCTCACTCCAGGCTTGAACTTCACTAAGACTGTTGGTCAAATGCAGAAACAGAGGGACTGCCCTGTACTAATTCAGATTTCACATTTTTCACCAATAGCCTTGAAGAACATAGACCCTAAGGTCACCAAACAGCTTACAGCCATATTTATGGTTAAATGAGTACATAAAATTCATTTTAGTATACACATAAAGATGGAAGCAATACTATTGACAAATGAAATTTTTTTAGGACACAAAATCACTTAATATCAAAGAGGAACTACTGATTTAATTTCAAATTACTTAAGGCTAGCCTCATAAGGGCTCAAGTCTACAGATGTTCAATATCTGGAATGTCATAGGCCTTCCATCTCTTCCATCCTCAGGCTTCCAACAATGTAGTTGGATCTCCCATTTATGATGGCATTTACTTCACTTCCTTCCCACCCTCAGTGCTGAGGAATGAACCCAGGGCTTTGCACAAACTAGACAAACACTCTACCATTGAGTTACACCCCCAGCTTCTGACATAGCTAGCATTTCTAACAGATCCTAAGTCAATCTATGTTTTCATCATGGAGACCCAGAAATGTATGCAAGCATATCCCAAGTAAGAAATCTTGGTAGACTACAGATGAGCACCATTTTTGTACACAAGAGTCTGTGGTTTAGCATAGCACATCTTAGGATCAGTTTAACCACATACTCACATACGAAAGTGAAAAATCCACTGAGAAATTAGAAAATGTTGCAAAAGGACCAACAAGGTTGCTTGCTTCCAAGTCTGATGACCTGAGTTCAATCTCCAGGACCCACACCGTGGAAGGAGAGAACTGACTCTCTACAAGTTGTCCTCTGACCTGCACACATGTGCATGATCACATGTGTACACACACAAAAATAAATAAATAAATAAATAAATAAATAAATAAATAAGTAAATGTCAATAAACAAGAATATGTTAAGAGAGAAAAAGATAAGAGGCAAGGAACAACAGTATCAGAAGACAGCTGGCATGTGTGGTCATCATTGGTTTGTTTTAATTGAATGGCTTGTGTCTTAGGACAATTCATTACTCTCCCCACTCCCCAAGTGCTGAGTGAAGGCAACATCTTCATTAACCTCTGGATGCTGAAATCAATAATCTGCAATAAATCTAAGTTAATTTGTCAGTAAATTGCACATAATGTCATATTTTTTTTGTCTAGGGACATTGGAAGATATGGCAAGAATGTCTTTGTCCAGGATGGGATGCAGGGTTTGCCTGGGTGGCTTCTAGACAGGATGCAAGTTATTGATGTTTACATAGAAAGTGCTTTGCCAGTGTAGTTCATAGTTTTATTTTTAAATTTGGAACGTGATAGGACATTTTCCTTTTTGCAACTTTTTCTAAGAAATTATGTGGATGAAGAGAAGCAAACACCTTCCTGGCAGTTCTTTCTCCCACATCTGCTCTGAAAAATGAGAGCAGGACTCACACTGAAGGACTCGAAAGAGCCAGCAGGGAAATCCTGGCTTTACTCACTTAGTAACAGGCATATAGCAGTCAGCCAAAAATGACTAGTGGCAAGAATAATAAAAAGATGCCCCTGACTTTAATAAAAACTTATAACATTTAGAGAGAGTAGGGGGAGTGATCAGAGAACAACTTGCAGGAGACTGTTCTCTTCTTCTACCAGTTGGTTTCCACCATTAGGTTATCAGGTTTGTTGGCAAGCACTGTTACCCACTGATCCAGCTCAATGGCCCACTCCTGACTTAACTGCCAGCCTTTGTGTTCTAACATACATGCATA
Organism: Peromyscus eremicus; assembly: GCF_949786415.1. NCBI lineage: Eukaryota > Metazoa > Chordata > Mammalia > Rodentia > Cricetidae > Peromyscus > Peromyscus eremicus. The sequence goes on from NC_081423.1 coordinate 31,678,797, forward strand.
TGTATGCCCCTGCTTGTATGGTGTATCTATGTGCATATGTGCATGTATACCTAGACATACCAGTGTCTAGGTATGTCTAGGTATCTATGTCATAAGTATGTGTAGGTATACATACATTACATTCAAATACCTGAGCAAGAGTGTTTGCATATTTGTCCAATCACCTTTAAAAGAATGGGATAGTATAATACTCTCCAGTTATAGAGAAGTAATGGGGAAACGGGGTGCAGTGTCAGCCTATGCTGCAGTGAGCACTTCAAGAGAGTGATTCCTTGCCATGCTCACTGTTATTGATGTTCACATAGGTCTCCAGTACCTAGGGAGTCAGCAGGTGGATGACGGCTGAATCGAAGAGTCGGTGGGAAAGCAGATGAGGAAAATCATCAGAAGCAAGACAAAACAGCTGGGGGCTTTCTATGAACAGTCCCAGTAGAGAGCGTTAAGTTTAGACTAAAGCAACAGGACATGTTGCCTGTGTATACATGTCACAAGGGTCCACCTATGCAAACAGTTCTGTCCTAGGCTTCAGAATAAGCCCCCAACAGTCAGGGGAAGAACACTGCTCTTAAGCATGCATCTAAATGTGAAAAAGTAGATGGATGGATGTCTCTCACTGAGGTTTCTTTTTGCAAATGGAACCATTCCATGTTCTCTGAGATGCTCTCGGGTCCTCTGGCAATCAGACCCAGGACTGAAGTGTGGCTAAGAGGAGCCACCATGACCACTGATTGCCTAGCACCTAATCATGGCCTCTTCATTGTAGGAGCTTTTGGTGCAGGCAGCAATCATTGTGGCAGATGCTGCCTACCTTGTTGGTTTCATACTTGGCCCACTAGGGGACCTATGCATTAGGCTTTGTCACTTCGTGAACTAAAATTCTACACCTAAGTAAGCAAAGTAGGAACAGTGGGAATTGTACCAGCTTCGGGTTTCTACAAAGAAGCTCAGGTTGACCTAGTTGAGGAAGAGAGAAAGAGAGAGAGAGAGAGAGAGAGAGAGAGAGAGAGAGAGAGAGAGAGAGAGAGAGAGAATGCCTATATGTGTGTGTAGTGGGTAGCTGTTCCAGCTTTGATCTTGAAGCACCACCTCAGTGAGGCAGCTGGTAACTGCCACGCCTACCTATGACCTGCCCCTGGGGCATGGCCGAAATGGGAGCCCTTCAAACTGGAGATCCACCAGGGCTGGCCCTCTTGGTTCCTCGTGATCCTGGATGCTGGATGGTAGACCGAGTCAGAGTTCTCCAGAGAACTCTGTGGGACTGCACCTCACCTCTTCCAGATCCTGTAATGAACCCCTTTACTGATTGTAAGTTACCCCAAAACAAACCTCCTTTTAACTACGTGGAATTGCCTTATTAAATCCCCACATTATGTGTGTCCCTCAGAAGCCAGAGGAGGGCATCAGATGTCCTGACCTATCATTCACCTTCTTCTCTTGACATGGGGGCTATCACTGAATCTGGAGTTAGACTGGTATCCAGCTGGTAGCCTCAGCAACCCTGCTTCCCAGCACCCATCCTCTATAGCATTATAATTACAGGCAAACATGGCCACACCTGGTCTTTTATGTGCACGCTGGAGAGTCAAACTCAGGTCCTTGTGTTTGTACACCCAGCTCTTTACCTCCTCACCTACTTCATCAGCCTATGAAAGAACTTTTAAATGGATACTTTTTGAAAGTGTCACCCCTACACACACACCACTAACTGCACCCATGACACATGGATTGCAGTCAACATCTCAGAATCCTAAGAACTAGAGACTCATATTAGAGGCTTGAATTAGTGCAAGGAATAAGGGCCAACAATCACCCTGGCAAAAATCACAAGCACACTAAAGTTCAAGATTCAAAAGCAAATTTACTCCCCTCTGCTTCCTTAAGGCCTTCACAAACACCAGTCTTTGCTCACTTTGGAAATCTGTATATTCCTCTGAATAGTCAGAAAAGGTACTAATAAATATGTATTTGGTAGATATCTGCTGTGGGCAGGAGCTAGAGAGTGGAGGGCAAGGTGGGTCCAGTGTCATAAGGCTTCCAAAGTTCGAAACCCAGTTTGCCACTTCAGCAAGTTAATTAACCTCTTTGCAACTTAGATTCCTGTTTGTAAAATGAGGATGACAACTCCAGCACCTGTGGGCTGTTAGGATTAAATAAGAGCACTCAGTGGAGGGCTCAGAACCGAGGCTGGCCTAAGGTAAGCCGGACTAATAAATAAGAGTTTTCTCTTCCTAGTAATGTAGGAAAGCTGTGAGGAAGAGGTCTACCCCAGCCTCGATGGCACTTAAAATATCAGAAAGGCTAGTGTTAGCCTGCATCTAGAAACAAGGACTCAGCTAAACATCCATGTCAGAATGTTTGCAAGGGAACACATACACATACACACACACACACACACACACACACACACACACACACAGAGGGAGAGGAGGAGAGAGGGGACAGAGGAGAGGGACTGTTGTCCACAGTGTTCCAAAGGCAGGAGCAGAAGTGGGGATGAAGAGTCTATTCCCATCCCTGCTCCAATCTGAATTCTGTAAGCGCAGTAAATGGAAACGGGCCCTTTGCTTCCTGAACCTCAGAGCTCCATGTTCAGGATATGAGCTTAACAAGTTAATTGAAAGCCCCTCCAAGTGATGTGCAAGACAGAGAAGATGCCAGCTTGCAGACTCATGCTCCAGAGCCAGAGGCTCCATCCCAGGAGAGAGGCAGAGCAGAGAGGGGCGGGGGGACAAGGGGAAGAGAGCAGCACCCAGGGGTCAAAAACAGTTTTCCCTTTTCCAAAGTACTTTTCAGCTTAGCCCAGAATAAACTGTTGTTGCTGCTGCTGCTGCTGCTGTTGTTGTTGTTGTTGTTGTTGCTGTTGTTGTTGAAGGCATTTCTCTCAAAAATAGTATTTTTTTTTTAAAGAAAGGCAACAGGAAAGAATACAGCCATATGATATATAGGGGAATAACATCTACCTTAGGAATTGAATCTGTAGGAATAAATGCATATTCTCAAGTTCATCCTAAATAAAGGAATGGGGGTGGATAAATAAAAGGAAAGGAAATGATGAGAAGAGGGTCCAGAAACACGAGAGTGGGTGAGGAGGTGGGACCCCAGACACCCATGGGCAAAGAGCTGAGAACGCAGTTTACAATCCCATAGCTCTCTGCAGCTCAGTCTCTTTCCCCCTTTGCCCTCCCTTAGACCTCAGACTCTATCCCAACTACATTACAGAGCCTTTCAGGTGCTTCATCTCATGTGCATTTCTCTGAGTAGCAACAACAGATGAATGACAAGAACCACCAACCTGCTTCCAAGCAAAGATTGGAAACCGCCATTATGTAACTGAGAAAAATTTTAGATTAACCTGTCTGCCGACATGAACTCTCTTCTTGGTTATAAATATTTCTTCCAGTTGGAAAGAGAAAACAAAGAGTAAAATGAGTTTTTAGAGCCTGCCTCACTAGGTTGATGGGGATCTAGACAAGGCTTTCACTTGCACTGTATCCCACCTACAGCAAGGAAGCAGCAGGGCTGGGAGAGGCCCACAAGTCACCTGTCACCTAGTCCCACTTAGACATAGTCACAAGGACACAAAAAATGATTTTCCATTTAATAGTCATAACACACACACACACAGTGTAGCATGTGTGAAATTGCTGTATCACATCCATGGCATAGGGTGGGGCATGATTGCTCAGAGAAGGTTAAATTAAAAAGTGAATCAATTTAAAGAATAACAGGTAAATAATGTCATCAATAGCATGTGTGTGACTGACAGCTCCTGAGTAGATCTTCAATTATTGAGAGACATTCAGATTTCCAGCCTTCTAGTAAGAAAAAAGAAAGAAAGAAATCTAGTTAGCAAGTAAACCTCCTGAGCACTCTTCGAAAAGCCAGGCAATTCACTTTTCAGGACCTTACCTCAGCCTCCAGTATGAAGAAATTAGAGCTAGGTGTTCAAAGGAGTCAGACAAGCGTAATATTGTATACACATTCAACATCCATCTCCACTATGAATCTTCATTGTTCCTGTGTAACCAAAAGTAAATATTTACCATGAGCCAGGAGAAGCAGCGAATGATCAGCATCTCTGCTATCAATCACGACAATCCGTGCTCACATTTTAATAACCTGAGGGAGGGAGGGAGGGCAGGCAAGGACGGCCAAGCCTGTCCAAAAGATAAGAGTGCATCAGCAAAGTCAATTCACTCAGTAGAGGAATATAAGATGAGGTATTCAAGTATGAAGGTCCCTAAAGATGGGCTTATAAGGCTGGGTGAGGAGAGGAGCATGGTTAGGGCTATAACCTCTACACCAGAGCCACTTGCTCCTCCATACCCCAGCTGCAGGAGCTTGGCCAAGATCATTTCTCTAAGTCTTTTTTATCTGTAAAGCAGAGATGATAATAGAAACCACTTTAAAGAGTTGCTGTGAAGATTCAGTGAGTGCATATGCTTATCACAGTGGGAGTGCAGGAAGTGTTCAATAGATGTTAGGATATCAGAAGAGATGGTAGGCTCCCTAAGCTGAAAGGAGATGGCCAAAAGTGTGGTACCCAATGTCTGCTGTCGGCAGCTCACTTAGTCCAAGAATTCCATCAGCTGACTTACAATGTATGTGACTGTCTAAGCTCACAGAATTATAGTAAGTGGTGGAACTAAGATCTTAACCAAGGTATTTCGCCTCTAACATTCCATGGACATAACCATTACACTCTGCCACATCTCCCAAGAGAATGGATCACAGCACCTTGTTGTCAATTTGTTCTCACTCTTTCCCTGCTACACACCTTTCCAGATAGAGATAGTTTTTATATATAGATATATACATATGTATATAGAATCTATTCCTATGTAAATACACAAATGTGCTGAAATTTTAGACAGACATAGTCTTATGTTGTTCACACTTAACTTACCATAAGTAATCTATCCACAAGAAACATCAATGTTCAGGAAACTTGTGTTAAAATCCCAAGTAGGCCAGGAAACTCCACAAGGATGACCCCAGCTAAGATTCCTAGCAATAGTGGAGAAGGTGCCTGAACTAGCATCTCCTGTAATCAGATTGGTGACTACTCTAATTGTCATCATAGCACCTTCATCCAGTAACTGATGGAAGCAGATGCAGAGATCCACAGCCAAGCACTAGGCTGAACTCTGGGAGTCCAGTTGAAGAGAGGGAGCAGGGATTATATAAGCAAAGGAAAGTCAAGATCATGATGGGAAAATACACAGAGACAGCTGACCCAAGCTCCTGGGAGCTCACAGACTCTAGACCAACAGCTAGGGAGCCTATGGGACCAACCTTAGGCCATCTGCATGTAGGTGGCAGTTGTGTGCCTTGGTCTGTTTATGGGGCCCCTAGCAGTGGGACCAGGATCTGTCCCTGGTGCATGAGCTGGCTTTTTGGAACCTATTTCCTATGGTGGGATGCCTCACTCAGCCTTGATGCAGGAGGGAGGAGCTTGGTCCTGCCTCAACTTGATATGCCATGCTTTGTTGACTCCCATGGGAGTCCTTACCCTTTCTGAGGAGTGTATGGGGTGGGGATAGAAAAGAGGTAGGGGGAGGAAACAAGAGAAGTGAAGGGAGGGGAAACTGTGATTGGTAGGTAAAATAAATTTTTTTTTAAAAAATTAATAATAATTTAAAAATCCCAAATAGAATGGATAGTACAATTGGGGGTAATTAAATCTTGAGGAATGATTGTTTAGAAAGAAGTCTTTGTGTATTGGAGAAAAACAGTCTTATTCACTATGGCTAAAGAAACAGAGACCCGCCGGGCGGTGGTGGTGCACACCTTTAATCCCAGCACTCAGGAGGCAGAGCCAGGCAGATCTTTGTGAGTTTGAGGCCAGCCTGGTCTACAGAGCGAGATCCAGGAAAGGCACAAAGCTACACAGAGAAACCCTGTCTCGAAAAAAAAAAAAAAAGAAAGAAAGAAAGAAAAGAAACAGAGACCCAAGTCCACTGAGTAGGAAGCTATCAACAATATGTTCTATTTTGATGCTAAGACAACATTCTAGGAGTTACTGCACTGGAGCGATTACATACATACCTCAAGAAAATCATATGATAAAATCTCAATGCCTAGTAGAGCCTTGGATAGTAACCAATTCATGAGGGTGAACTCTTTCTGAATGAAGTTTGTGCGTTTATAAAAGAGACAGCACAAAGCTCTCTCATTCTTCCCATCTTGTAAGGACACAATGAGAGGGAAACCACCTGACATATACAAGATTCCCTAACCAGAACCCAACTGGCATGCCTTGATCTCAGACATCCTGCCTCTAGAACTGGAAGAAATAGGTTCCTGACTACTGCAAGGATTTTGTTGTCTGGTAGCTTTTTATAGTGGTCTCAAGGGTGACTGAGAAATTCAAGTCAGACAAATCTAATCTTAACCCCATATCTTACTATTTGTGTAACTGTACGCAATTTATACAACCTCTCTGAGCCTCTAGTCCTTGTCTAAGAACATAAGGTGACAGCTTTAGTTAAATCCATCTCATAAGACAGGTATAGACTTTAATCTAGAGAAAATGTGGATAAAGCTTAGGCCAGCATTTGGCTTATAATAAGCCCTCTACACATATTGTCTATAAAGTTGGTCTAGATTATGAATGCATGTAAACATTGCTCTATATAAAAATAGCTATTTCTTTGTATTTTATGCTCTTCTAGAGACTTTCATGTTTAAAATACGCATGGAAGAGTATTCAGCTATTCTTTCATTCACTTAGTGAACAGATGTTTTCTGCACCCTGTCCAGGTGTGGACCTCTGAGCACTGAAGATGACTAAGAGGAGAACAGTCCACCTACACTCCAGTTTAGAGTTCAAGCACAGAGAAACCACTCTCCTGTTGATCATTTAACTCTAATCATGATGAGTGCTGTAAAGTGCAACTCTAGAGGGGACATTAGAACCAAGTGACTGACAGACTGAGTCTAGAGGGAGGATGGAGCCTTTGCAAGTTGCTTTCAAATGTCAACTTGATATAATATAGAACAGTAGTTTTCAACCATTGGAAAACACAGATATTTGCATTATGACTCATAAGAGTAGCAAAATTATTGTTATGAAATAGCAATGAAATAATTTTATGGTTGGGGGTCACCACAACATGAGCAACTGTATTAAACGGTAACAGGAAGGTTGAGATCCACTGCTTTAGAGTCACCTAGGAAGGGAGTCTCAATGAAGGATACATAGATCAGGTTGGCTCATGGATATGCCTGTGTGGAGTTCCTATATTGGGTTAGTTGAGGTGGGAAAACCCACCCTGAATTTGGGTGTCACCACTTCATGGGCTGAACTCTGAACTATACAAGAGTGAAAAAATAAGCTGATCAAGAAAGCATGCATGCATTCAGTTTTCTCTGCTCTTGACTGTGCGTGTGACTAGTTGCTTTGAGTTCCTGCCTTGACTTCCTGTCAGTGATTGACTATAATCTGGAACTTTGAGCTGAAATAAGCCTATATTCTCTGAGTTGTTTTTAGTCTGCGCATTTCATCAAAACAACAGAAATGGAAATAGGGCAGGGCCCCTCTAAGCTCCAGAGTGTTGTGAGTTGTTACTGTGGTGGTTTAAAGGAGATGTCCCCATAGTCTCGGGCATTTGAATACTTGATCTCCCCTTTGGGTAGGGTTAGGAGGTGTGGCCTTGTTGGAGGAAGTAAATCACTGGAGGTAGGCTTAGAAATTATAAAGACCTGCAGCATTTCAAATTTGCTCTCTGTACTTTGTGGTTATAGCTCAAGATGTCAGCCCTCAGATCCTTGATCCTACCCACTATACCTTTGCTCTGCCATTATGAACTCTAACTCTCTAGAACTGTAAGCCTAAACAAAACCCTTCTATAAATTGCTGTAGTCATGGTGTTTGATGACAGCAATAGAAAAGTAGCTAACACACTCACCTCAACATGGATCTGTGAGCCATGGCTGAATGAAACCCTGAGCACATCCAAATAAAGAAGCCATTAGTTCTGTATGATTCAGAGAAGCTAACAAACCACTGTGAATGAAGATTATGAAGGAGAAGGCTTTCTCACCAGCAGAGAAAAGAAAGAATATACAAATACTTAGAGAAAAATCTCTAGACAGACACTCACATGATGACTTTCATTATGAGTACAAGTAATCAACACAAAATCAAAGCAATCCTGTTCTCCAAAGATTTTTCATCATAGTGCTATTTATCAAGGAAAGCTGGTTTATTAATTGCTTCTGTTGATGTAATAACGTACCATGATCAAAAGAAGAAAAAAGTGTATTTTGGCTTCTGGATCCAGAGGGCTACAGTCTATCATGGCAGGGAAGACATAGCATGATGTTAGGAGCAGGAAGCTGTCTGACTGAATTTCACCTATACACTGTCTAAATCAGAGAGTGAGGGAACAGGAAGTAGAATTAGGCTATAGACCATAAAAACCCACCCCCAATTATGTACTTCCTCCAACATGGCTGCACCTTCTAAAGGTTCCAAGTAGCACCACTTGCTGAGGACCCAGTGTTCAAATACCTGAGTGTATGGGGGCTATTTCTTATTCAAACCAACACAGTTGGAAATAAACATTGCAAGAAATTATCTAATACTTGGAGAAATTTTGATGATTTGTTCCAACCACTTTCTATACAATACTGCAAATGTGCTAAATATACTTCACAAGAGCCTGTCATGGTGTGGGAAATCTTACTGAAAATATGAAAGAAGAATGAAAAGACATGAAAATGCACATAATATGAATATAACCATAATAGCCAAACCTCTAACACTCTCCATCTAAGTTTTTGAGACTGAATCTCTCAATGATTGACAGTGGTTTGGTAAATCTGGTTGTTATGCTTCTTCTTCTGTCTACCCAGTGTTAGGATTACAGGTGTATGTCACCCATCTGGCCTTTTACTTGAGTGCTGGGGGTTTGAACTCAGATCCTCATACTTGCATGGAAGGTACTTAGCCAATCAAGTCATCTTCTTAGCTCCTCCATCCTTTACTCACTAGTATTTTTTCTGGATGAACAGTACTGCATTGATAGATTTTATTATTTTCTTTTCCTACCACTCAATTAAACTTCCAAGCCTGAGTACACTTTATTAGAAAGAAAAAAAAAGCATCTCAGGAGGAGTTTTCTGAGCTTTGTGGAACAGCAAAGCACCTGCTCCTCAAAAACTATACCACAAATCGATCTTGCCTTCTGACTTGCTCACACCCCGCTGTGGTGAGGCTGTTTGGAAGGCTTCTGGACAGACCAGTGCTACTACTCTGGGCCCTCCCACATCAATCACTAATCAAGAAAATGCTCTACAGGCTTGTCTACACCTGGATCTATTGAGGCCTTTTCTCAATTGTGTTTCCCTCCTCTCAGAGAACTTTAGCTTGTGTCAAGTTAACATAAAACTAGCCAGCAAAATTTAGTCATAACCTTTCCTTTCCTGATCATCTCAAGATCACACACTAATACTATCACAATATAAAACATTCCAACTTTTAAAACCACCACAATTTTTAAGAATTCAAACTATTAAAAGTTCAAAGTCTCTTTAGAATATTCAAAATCTCTGTAAAACTCCAAAGTCTCTTTTAAAAGTTCAAAGTTCCTTAACTGTGGGCTCCTAATGAAAATAAGTTAAATTCTATTTTATTATAAGAGGGAAGAACTAGGATACAGTCACAACCAAATCAATGTAAAACCAAACTCCAACAGTGTAAATAACTCACTGTCAATGTCTGAGATTCACTCACATCCTATAGGCTCCAAAGGGCCTGCGTCACTTACTCACCTCTGCCCTCTGGAGTCCACACTGATTGTCTCCTAGACTCAAGCTGGCTCCACTCCACTGCCGCTGCTGTTCTTGGTGGTCATCCCATGATACTGTCATCTCCAAAAGCTAGGGTCTTCTGCTGCAACTGGGCTGTGCTTTCACCAATAGCCTGTCATAGGCTCGATTCATGGTGCCATCCCTTGACTTCTCTGCATGACCCCTTCAGTCCTGGGCCTTCAACTGCTGCTGAGGCTACAACTTCACCAATGGTCTCTTCTCCTGGCCTCCCACAGTGCAAAGCCTCAGTTGTTCTCTGTGACCCCTTCACACCTTCAAAACTAGTACCACCTGGGAGACTCTCACACTATCAAGTTCACCTGCCAACATGAGGGACAACCTCGGCTGCCTCTGGAAGACAGCATCTGTGTGCTAATCCTGAAGAAACACTTCCAAGATTTCACCTCACTGATGCTGGTCTCTTCTTATTCATGAAGTTCTCAGCTCCAGCTGACCAGCATCAATTGTCCCTGTAAAGCAAAGGTTTTACTTCAGTGGTTCTAGTCTCTTGTTAATCACAGCTGACTCTGCAGCCCAAGCTAATCAGAACCTTAGTTCAAAATCAAAGTTCAAAGTATCAAATGGCCCTCTGAAACTTCACAAGCCAAGCTTGCACTGTCTGCACCATACTCAGCATTATGCTCTAATCTTCCAAGTCCTTACCATAGCTTACCAAGCTTTGAAAACACATGACTTTTCTAGCCCAGAGTTCCAAAGTCCTTCCACAATCTTCCCAAAAGCACATGGTCAGGTCTGTTAAAACAATACCCCACAATCCTAGTACCAATATCTATATTAGTCATAGTTTTCCAGAGGAACAGAACTGATAGTATTACAGATAGATAGATAGATAGATAGATAGATAGATAGATAGATAGATAGATGGATGGATGAATATGGGATTTATTTGAGTAGCTTAAGGCTGTAGTCCAACTAGTCCAACCATAGTTGTCTATCAATGGAAACCTAAGAAACTAGTAGCTGTTCAGTCAACAAGGCTGAATGTGTCTACCAGTCTTCAGTATATGTCAGAATCCTAAAGATGTAGACTCTAATGACAGTGAAGGAATAAACTTGCCAGTGAGAGCAAGGACAGTCTGGAAAAGGGTAAATGTTTAGTTCTTCCATGTCCTTTATACAGGCTGCCAACAGAAGGTATGGCCCAGATTAAAGGTGGATCTTAACATCTCAAAAGATCCAGATTTACAGTGACTCTTCCCACTTCAAATGACTCAATCAGAGCAGCTCTTGAAGAACCTGGTTTAGCCAATCCAGAGCAATCAAAGAATATAAAACACTGATGATGAAAGAGCCAACCTCCTTCTCAGACATAACCAAACAAAGTTGTTCTGAATTCTGGTCTAATAGCGGTAACAATGCTCATAGCAGTGAATGGTTGCATAGCTCCACCACACGTCATGCCACTTAAGTCAGCCATACACATTACTTAACACTCAGAACCCCTGGAGTAGCGTTATTGTGATCTTCATTTTAGAAAGGAATGCTTAGAGCCATGTTTTCCTCTTTTCCATTTGTGTGTGTGTGTGTGTGTGTGTGTGTGTGTGTGTGTGTGTGTGTTGGGCATGTGCATATGCATGTTTGCATATGTGTGGGCACATGTATGTGAGTATATGCATGCACATGTGGAGTGTGCATGTGAAAACTCAAGGCTGATGTCAGGAATCTCCTCCATTGTTGTTCTATCTTACTCACTGAGGCAGGGTCTCTCAATTAAATCCAAAGGGTTTGGCTGAAAAGGCTGGTGTTGCTAGTCAGCTTGCTCTGGGAATCCCCTGTCTCCACTTTCTGATGGATGAGTATCAATCATTTACTTGATTGCTAGGAATCCAAATTCTGGTCCTCAAGCTTGTGCAGTAAGGCCTGCAACTACTGAGCCATCTCTCCAGTCCCAGAACCAGATATCTTAATTAAACTGCACAAAGTCATGTAGCCATAATTATAGACATGGATACTGATCATCTAATTGCAAATGTAATGATGTAGTAAATGTCCAGACCTGAGCCCTTAAACATAAGTCTATACTCTTCCATCTACATCCTTTGGGTTTTCATCACTATAATCAGACCATATTATTCAAAAGAAACATTGAAGAAAACAGAATACATTATCACAAAAATGTTGAACTTAGAGTTCTACTACCCAGGTGCCGACTAGGATATATTACTGAATAGCTTTATGCTATTAAAGGGTACCAACACAAATTTCCACATTTATAAAATAATGATACCATGCTGATACCATCACCTATTTTGAAGAATTTTTGGAGAGTTGAATTGAAATAGTGAACTTGAAAATTTTTTGAAATTTGCCTCAAACTGTTGACTTGAACATGCTGCCAATTGTCAATAACTTGGTACTTTAGCTTTCCATTACTGTAACAAATACTTGAGGTAATCAATTTATGAAGAGAAAAATGTTTATTTGGCTCATAGGTTTTGGGGGCTTCAGTCCATGATTACTTGACACCATTATTTTGAGGATCTGTAAGGAAACAGTAAAGAATAAGAAGAGGTTTGAGCCTCTAAGCGTTCCTCAAAGGCAATCCCAAAATGATGTAATTTCCTTTCCCTAAGCCCCACCTCTTCAAGGTTCTCCAACTTCCCAATAGCCCCGAGGTAGCAATTCATCCTTTAGCACATAAGCCTTTGGGGGACATTCAAGGTGTAAACTGCAGCTTATGACAATTGCACTTTCACTATATTTATCTCAGAAGGTTCAGAATGACTAGATTATTGCATTTTCACCCTGAAACAGCCAGCAATCTAGACCACCAAAACCAATAGCTTCAGCCAAAGAGATTTGTAAGCCTCTAATTTTACCATGAATTTTAACAGGCATAGAATATACAATACCTGACCTGAAAAAGTTTCTCATTTAGTCCAAGCAATGTGGCTAACCAACATTGAGATTGCAGAAAGCACTAGAAGATCACATAAATAACCGAGTCCTGGATGCCATGGGATAGGCATGAAGGAGAAAAAATACCTGAGAGGCAGGGTGCTGGGAAAAACTTCAAGGGGAAAGAAACTCAAAGATAGGGTGGAGTTAAATACTGAGTTGCTGTGGGATATCCTGTATGCTGTAAATATATGTTGTTATGATTGAATGATAAATAAAATGCTGATTGGCCAGTGGCCAGGCAGGAAGGATAGTGTAGGTGGGACAAGGAGAGAGGAGAATGCTGGGTGGAAGAAGGCTGAGTCAGGAGACGCTGCCAGCCATGGCCATGACAAGCAACATGTAAGATACCAGTAAGCCACAAGCCACATGGCAAGGTATAGATTTATAGAAATGGGTTAATTTAAGATGTAGGATCTAGCTAGCAAGAAGCCTGAACCATTAGGCCAAAAAGTCTGAGTGATTATTTTACAAGAGGGCTGTGGGACAGCGGGGGCTTGGCAGGACCCAGAGAGAAACTCTAGCTACACTGAGTGGCAGCCTGTGAGCAAAGTTGGAAATCAGCTCCTACCTTCTGCTCAAGAAGAATCAGAAGGTTGTAGGAACTGACTGGCCTGAGGTCTCACAGCACCTAAGAAGAACGGGCAGAATTATCCACTCCCAGCTCATCCTTATCACCTCAGCAGTTTGATTTCTCAAAGGAGCCATGTTTACAAAGCAAGGAGGTTCCAGCATGGGGACTTTTGGATGAACTGACAGATCTGTGACAGGTGTGATTCTAGATAAAGAGGAGGAAGGTGGCTTGTGTAGGACTCTTCTTTTCCACTGAGAAAAGCCTGTCCTGACTAGAGAGGAAAAACAAGAATAACAATGCAGGCCTGGCTAAAACACTGCTTCTCAGACAAATTGTGTCCCATGGGAATCTCTGCAGGCATACAATGTCTCCAGGTGCTCTAACAAGGAGCACAGGATAGCCAGGTTCTCAGCTGCTCCCAAAAGTCTGTCTGCCCTTGTCCACCCACCCCCAACAAGCTAGCAGCAAATCCATGCAAAGGCAGGCTTTGGACAATTTGTTGGACTCTGGAAATACGGACTAGACATCACAATTGCAGAAACAAGCTAGATAAAATTTGTCAAAACTCATGTAAGAAAGCAACAGACACACCTAAATCATGTGTCATTATAGACCTGGATAATGTTTCTCAAGGTAAAGTTGAATGTCTGCAACCCAGCCCCAAGAGAGCAGGTTCTTAGGGCATGGTGGCTTCCTAATATTTAAGCAGTTCTGGAACAGAAAAAAGAAAATACATACCTGATATTCTATAGCTAAACTAGATTCTTGTCCATGGAGCATCTCTTGTTTATGCACACAAGTCCTTGGCAGACAAGAGTCTAGTAAGAATGCACTCCTGTTCCAGAGTAACCTGGCCAAAGAGACAAAGACTAGGACCCCAGCCCCCATTAGAACTTCACTGTGCCCTGAGTTTGCTGCTTGTAAAAAAATGGTCCTTCCAGATATTGCTACAAGAATTAAGGATATGTTTATGACTACAGTCTTCTGGAGCAAGATAACAGTAAACCTATGGGCTAGAGAGATGGCTCAGTGGTTAAGAGAACATACTGTTCTTGTAGAGGACCTGAATTTGGTTCCCATTACCCACACTGAGCATCTCACAAGCTCCAGTAACTCCAGCTCCAGGAGATCTAAAGCTGCCTTCTAGTCTCCAAAAGCACCTACAAACATGTACATACTCAGGGACACATGCACTTAAAAACAGTAGAAGTAAATCTAGTCATGGAGTACAGAAATGAAAGAATGTTACCACCTTCCAAGGCAAGTCTGTGCCATATGATGACTAAGGGTTCCTATGTCAGAGACCAAACATGGACCATGGAAAAGTACTAGCTAAGCCAGAGAACAAGCCCCTACCCTAAACCGGATGCCCGCAAAGATAAAGAACAGGTCAGGCAGGTCAGGTAGCATAGCAACAGAACAATGGGCCCTGACCAGTGACCTTACCACCTAGCAGCCTCACGACTTGCACGTAGCCCTTCACCTGCACGTACAGCACGTCGTGCACCCCTTCCCTCCTTCCCTCCCCCTCCCATGCTATATAAGCCTTGCTGAGGAGAATAAAATTTGCAGCTTGATCAGAACACACTGTCTTGCTGTCGTTCTCTCGTGTCTCCCCCATCCCTCTCATTCTCTCCCACAGGTGGGTCGCCCCCGTTGACACCCCGCTGGCCGGGGCATTCCTATTTATCCTCTTGCTTTTCAATGAAAATGCAAAACAACTCAAGACAAGTGGGTACAGTTAGTGTTCACTGCATTCCTTAGTGGTTCAGTAGTACTAGGAGCATGAGGACTTGCCAACCACATTCAGAAGATCTCCTATTGGTTTCATTTTATTTGGTGGCACATTTCCACACTTCCTACATGTCTTCTCTTCCCACTCTTTCCACCTTGGATTTGGGTCCTATTTCTGATCATTACCCTAGATTTATCAGACAAGGAAGCCAATTATGTATCCGTTCACTTATCAGTTTCAACTAATTACTAGTCACTTCCTTGAGTACATGCTGAAATATTCCATTTCTATGAGGAAATGGTGCAGTGATGATAAAGATGTCTCTTACAGGCTTGGTGTTGGGTACAGGATAAAGATATGCATGCCATATATCCGTGATGGTCACCTCCCACTGTCATTCACTGTCTCACAGATAAGTCGCTACAACAAGGGACTTTCAGAGTCACTACTTTTAAACAAAAGTACAGTTTATAGGTCTAAGCATGAGTACTTACAGGAATGTATCTATGATCAGTGGTTACTAACACGCAAAAAAATATTTAGGAAGAGAGGAGATGGGAAGAACAAGGGAAAAGAGGAGAGGAAAGAAGAAAAGAGAAGGGGGAGAAAAAAACAGGGAGGAGAGGGGAAAGTGAAGAGGAAAGAAAAGGAGAGGGCAAGGAAGCGAGGGAGTGTAAAGGGGGAGAGAGAGAGGCATAGGAGAAAGAATGAATGAATGCCTACAGGCTCCATATAAAAAATTAAAGATTAAAAGCACTTTAGGAGGCAAGCTCTGGATGAGCCTCTGTGTTTTGCCCAGGTAAGAGACCTAATCCCTCATTCTAGACTCCTTTCTTAGTAACAATTTGGGAATAACATAACAACTATCAGCAGATTTCTTTCCCCTGCATTTCCTTTGCCCTTCTTACTTTATTCATTAAGATGACTCAGAGTCCAAGTAAGAGCACTCCCCAACCAGCCAAAATACAACAGTAAGCAATTTACTGTAGCTGGAAGTTTTCCTGTGTCCCGGCCTGCAGGTGGTCGGGACAAATCTCTCCCACTCTCATCCCCCAAGTAAACACACAGAAGCTTATATTAAAACTGCTTGGCCATTAGTTCAGGCCTACCACTGACTAGCTCTTACACTTAAACTCTACCCATTTCTGTTAATCTATATGTCTCCACGTGTTCTGTGGCTTTACCTATGTGCCTTTACATGCTGCTCCCTGGACGACAGGCTGGTGTCTCCTGACTCAGCCTTCCTCTTCCCAGCATTCTCCTCTTCTGCTGGCCCTGTCTATACTTCCTGCTTGGCTACTGGCCAATCAGCTTTTTATTAAACCAGTGTACAAGGGCATTATCCCACAACAATTTACTATCAAATATGAACAATAACTACTTTATCAAAGCATCTAGATTTAGAATCACCAGTGGCTCATGGTTGTTATGAAAGACACAATCTCACTCAGTTTTTTGTTTGTTTTGGTTGTTTTAATTTTTTTTTTTTTTAAGGAACTATTCTTGAGAATGTTCCAGAGAATGTCCTTTTATGTCTCATCAGCTGGGAATGACTTAAAGCAACCAGTGACAAAAGGACTGTGGACATGATTAACCTGAGTTTGGCTTAGGCTCTGAAATGAGTGTAGTCAACAGTTATATCACTCATCCACCTCCCAACAAATCTGGGCTCTGCTAGCATGGGAGAATGGGACATTGTTGGGGTCAAGACCCTCAAACATAAAAAGTATTCATTGCTACTGAGGGCAAATGGCTGGACAGAAAAAAAAATGTGCTTAATTTTTGGTTCCTAAGTTTTAAAAGTTAGCCTGGTTGTATTGAAAAACATATTTAGAAGTATGGAGATAAATAAGAACAAAGTCTCCCCTATACCATGAGACTAGGAAAGATTACCCAAGACATAAGAAGAGGAGAACAACAAAGATAAGCAGAAGGAACTTAGGAGGAATGGGTCTCTGCTACTCTGACCTTACCTAAGCTTCCTCTCTACAACCTTCTCATCTTAGCAGGATCCAAGCAAGAAGGACCATTGCATTTGGGAGATCCTGAAGGGTGCAGAAACATGAAGGGGAAGTCATGTCGAAGGAGTGCCAAATCCCAAATCAGCAAGCCAACAAAAGCCACAGCACCCTGATCCATGAATCTTCTGTTCTTGATTCCTTCCGTGAGTTCTGTGATGGGGGAAAGTGGAAGGAACTCAAAATCAGAAGACGCACCAGGTGCCTCAGCAGCTATGATGTCCAAATGATACACTCCAACTGTCTTATGGCTGCCTTCGGCCTCCAAAAGCACATCTTGGCTTATTGTCCACCTTGTGTGAAAAAGAGAGACCCTAAATTCTTTGACTTTAACTTTCACCCACTTTTCAACACAGAACAAAGTGAGTTCACTCAGCATCAGTATCTAAGCACAATAGGAATATAAAGCCAAGGATACAATCTCTCACTGTGAGTAAACTGAGCTGTGTGCCTCCTTTAGAAATGCTCTCTTCAAAGAAACTTTCTTATGCAGTGGATGATGGTTAATACAGAGACCCAAAACGGCACAAAGTGCAGGGCATAAGGAATGGTGAAACACTTAGCCCTAAATGAGACAACTATGTGATACCTCCTCACTGCCAAAACTTTGGGACTATTGCAGAAGTGAGGCAAAAAGAATGGAAGAGCCCAAGGTTATAGAAGATTGCTGGAAAATAATTGTTCCCAATGTGACAAGTATACTCATGAACTCAGCACAAGGTTGCCAGCACAAGACCTGGACAATATCAAGGCACTCAGCACTACAGCATGGAGATGGAAGGGGCTTCCGAGGTCCCACTCCTAGCTCAGGAGCTGCTTTCTTAAATGATGTGGTCCCTGGTAGGCTGCCCATGCTCCAACAAGTAGCCCTAAAGCCATGTGCATTCAGGCAATTGGACCCAGTGGGTTATACACCAAAAAAAAAAAAAAAAAAAAAAAAAAAAAAATATTTTCTTTGGAGTGTCACAGCCATTCCCCAATAATTTTTTTAAAGTAAGTTTTGATGAGCCCAAGGCTCACACTCTAAAAATTCAGCAAAGCTAGCTCAACTCTGTAACCTCCCATGACAACCCATTCTGAAGTAGGATCTCATTGCCAATATTTTCTCCTCAATCTTTGCTACAGATTCCTCACACAGTTTGGAATCTGTCTTGTTTAAATATTTCATTTCTGTCTCCTCCACTACTCTAAACTCAATATGGGTTCTTCTGATCATCCCCTAGCTGAGTAACTGATCCATAGTACCTAGTTTGCCTTGTATTACTGTGATAAACACCATGACCAAAAGCAACTTGGACAGAAAAGGGCTTATTTTATCTTACAGCTTACACTCTATCATGAAGGGAAGTCAGACAGAAAGCTAAGAAGAAACCTGGAAGCAGGAATTGAAAACAAAGCCATAGAGGAAATGCTGCTCATTGGTTTGCTCTCCCTGGCTTGCTCAGCTATCGTTCTTGTACAACCAAGAACCATCTGCCCAGGGAAGGCACTGCCCACAGCAGGCAGGGCCCTCCCCAGTCATCATTAATAACAAAAAATGCCCTTAAACTTGCCTACAGCCCAATCTGATGGAGGCAATTCCTCAACTGATGTTCCCTCTTCCCAGATAACTCTAATGTGTATCAAGTTGAAAAAAACTAACCAACATAATAAGTATCAATAAATATTTCTTGGCTGATAAATAAGTAAATAAACAAGGATTTGACCACAAAATCTATACTCACAGCCTTTATATCATATCACTTCACAATCTAAGTTAGTTATAAATTTGATCTTCCTAGTAATTCTTCGAGGTTAGGATCAACAACTTCTCACAGGTATTAAAGCAGAGGCCAGATGTGTTAGGTAACTTAGCCCCTTGCATCTTGCAGGTAACAATAGCATTTTACTCAGTTCTTTAGGTTTCTGGTTATGTTCTGCCAGGTGCAAACAAGAGCTGTGTATCTCCTATCTCTGACTTCATCTAAGCCAGGCAGGTTTTACTGAACCAGCCCTGCCAGGGACGCAGAGAGGGGATGCTGTTGGGATCTCAGTTGGTTTTAGCACTACACATCTCAAAAGAAGCCTTAGTGCTGCTCTCTGGCCACTACAGTTCTCTAATGTAGATGCTGATACAAAATATGCTTGTCTGTAACCAAGAACTCAGGCGGTCAGCAGCCCAGAAGGCACACTGACATCCTCTTCTGTGTTCTTTGTATCCTGTGCTTCCTGCTGGGGAAATTTGTTAGGAGCAGGCTGGGTGACTACCCTCCAGAGCATGTGGAGAAAACCCAAATCAACTTCTCATGCTGCTAAAAGGAAAGGTTGCAAAGAAAGGAACTAATGCAAACTCCTACTGCTCTTGAATTAGTTAGGAAATGTATTTTTCTGTCTTTAAAAGAAAAATAGAACACCTTGTTCTTTGCAGTTGCTAAAACAGTTCTCTTTTTCACTTAGAAAGTTGAGAAAAACCATTTAGAGGCTCTGCCTTGTTTTCTGAAGGAGCGCCCTGTTCCTCCAAACTTGGAGAGACACCATTTCATCTGTTTCCTGAACAGTCTAAGATGGTGTGAATTCTCTGTGCTGTTATCCTTAATCATTCTTCATTTTCTTATTATGGCATAGAAAAGCCACATCCTAAGGCTGACATTTGGGGCTTTTCAGACTTTGATTCTCTTTCTAACAAAAGAACTTTAAGGGCAATACTTCTGTCTTACAGGCATCATTTATGGTGCAGTAAACTGAAGTCTTGAGTCATACGTACAGTCTTCTTCTGGCCTGAACCAATTCTAGTAGTGTAAGAGCTACAAATGTCAATCAAAAATGAAAAGAAGTTGGTAAAATGGGTGTGGTGGTGCATCCTCATAATCCCAGCACTTGGAAAGTGGAGGCATGGGGGGTTAGGAATGCAAAGCTAGCCTCTTCTGCCTGGTGAGTTCCAGGCCAATCTGGGCTTTGTAAGACCCTGTTTCAAAACAACAACAAAAGGAAATCAAGAAATAAAGTTCCAATCTTTCCAATGTTTAAAAACATAACAACAAAAGTTTGGGATAAGGAGTGTGTCTATGTATGTATTACATTCATGCATGAACCTAAGAGCCAGAGAAGGATTTTAGGTCTCTTGTTCTGTCACTCTCCCACCATATTCTCTTGAGACAGGGTCTTTCACTGAACCTGAAGCTTCCTGAATTGGTTATATTTGCTGGCCAGTGAGTTCCTTGGATCTACCTGTGTCTACCCTCCAGATATGGGGTTATAGGCATGCATGCCTATGCTCAGCTTTTTTTATTTGGATGCCAGGGATTTGAACTCAAGTCCTCATATATGTACACAGAGCAAATGCTCTTACCAGCTGAGCCATTAGCTCCCCAGACCCATGATTGAAGGTATTGTTTTTCCTCAATTTTTATAAAACTTTTTATTTTTAAAAAATTACTCATTGAGAATTTTGCACATGTATGCAATGTAGTATGATCATGTCCAATTCCCACCCACCCCTCTAAAAAAGAAATCTTCAACATCTACAATTTTAAGAAATACCTCAGGTGGTAGAGTGCTTGGCTATCATGCTCAAAGCTCTAGGCTCGATCCTCAGCACTGCATAAAACCAGGTCTGATGGTGTATGCCTGCTCAGTAGGTAGAGGCAGGAGGATAAGAAGGTCAAAGTCATCCTCTGCTACATAGTGAACTGAAGGCTAGCCTGGGCTACATGAGACTCTGGTAAAAAGGAAAATAAAGAAATACTGATTTCCCCACTCTAAAGTTGATACTCTTAAAACCAGCATTTTCCTGATTATATGTATAAAACATTAATTCTAAGCAATGATTCAGTTTTACCTTATGTCAAAGAAGCAAAGGAAAAGCAATCTCTTCCTCCTTCCTATAGCAACTTGTGTGTTTTCAAAAGCATAAAGTAAAACCTATGAAAGTTTTGCATTTGCACTAAGAACTGTGATGTCATGGAAAGTATACTGTAGAACGGAGCCATCACCACACATGAGAGATGTGGAGGGCTACAGAATGCTTAGAAAAATAGTAACTTCAGTCTTAGGAGTTAGGTCCACAGTTAGGTTAGGGAGGTAAGTCTGATCCTGGAAAAATTAAAAATGAAGGAAATAGTAGAGTTGACTGGGAGAAGGACAAAACATGGGTTTGGGAGATCATGAAGAAAGTCTCTAAATGTTATCACAGAAGAAAGATAGGGGCTAGAGATGGCAGCGGAAAAATATTCAACAAGCTGGTCCAAAGACTAGCAAGTCAGAGTCCTACCCTGGGACGAGGGAGTAGTGAACAATGTCAAATAGAATTTCTCTCTCAGACAAAACAATGAGACATGCTCAACACATTTAAAGAATAGAGACACATGTCATAGCTTAGCTCCATGTGCCTGCTTATGGCAAAGCAGGCGACTTTAAAGCCAAGTCAGTTGGACCAGAAAGTAAATTCCACTGAAAACAAGGCTTTCCACTTTTTCTTTTGTGTGTTTTGCAATAGAATCTCCTTATGTACTCCTGTAACTCATAATCCTCCTACCTTATCCTCCTAAGAGATGCGAGGGACTACAGGGGTGAACACATTGACATGTTCTTCTCAAAACTCTCCCTTCTTGTCCATAACTCAATCTCTGATCCAGATGACCTTCTTAGTCACCACACTTTCGGATTCAGTAAGAACATTGTATCTCAACAATAATGACATATCTGTATTCTTCTCCATCAGAACAGCACTAAAAGGCACTCCAGCTATTGATCCCAGAGAGCCACCATCACTACTGTGACTTAAAATCATGAATACACTCCTGAGTGCTTCAATCTTCTTCCCATCCATAATTTCAGATGCATTCTGAGCTGACATTTCTCTGGGTGATGTGAGAAACACGCTAACTTCACCATTTCTACCAGCTCCAAAATGTGCCTGGAATTACCATAGCTTATTATGATTTGGTTGTCAAATGATTACTTCTGACAGGCTCCCAACTTGCACCGTTTATCTGTGGCATGAAAAAAACCTTCGCCTCTGAGAAGAGTTTTGTGCACTGCAGACCTTTGAAAGCATCAATCAATAGGTACATTTTAACCTCACATTAGATCATAAGAAACATCCGTTCTCATTTCTAAGATATACACATGGAATCTCCTACATCTCCCTTGGGGCACTGAAGATCATTATTATGCACTTCCTTGATATCATTATGGTCCCCTCATTTTGTCCTCTGCTATCTAAACTGTTTAATGTCATCAGCATAACATTCAAAACCAATAACTTTTTCTTATCATATTAAATGTCATACCATTTTCTTACATTTTATAAAAGGCCTCTAAAGGGGAAAAACCCAAAGAAAATTAAAATCCCTTGAACTATTAACTGGGATCTTTATGCTAATGTTTTATCTCCTTCTTTATATTTGTTTTACCAACATTTTATATGCATTAACATTTGAAAATTTTATGCATATTACTTCTTTAATTGGCTCAGCAGTTAAGAGGACTGGCTGTTATTCCAGAGGACCTGGGTTCTATTCCCAACATCCAGATGGCAGCTCACAACCATCTGTAACTCCAGTTCCAGGGGATCCAATGCCCTCTTCTGGCCTCTGTGAGCACTGCACACATGTGATATACAGACATGACCCAAACAAAACATTCATACATATCACAAAAATAAATTCATTAAAAAATAAACTAATAGAATAATTACACAGAAGCTCTTCTTCTGGATATATATGCAAAGATTACATCATCCTCTCTAAAGATATCTGTACTCCCATATTCATTGAAACATTTAAAATATCAAGCTGGACAGGACAACAAATTAAGTATCCATCAGTGGATGGGTGGATTTAAAAATTTATAGATAGATAGATAGATAGATAGATAGATAGATAGATAGATAGAAATATAGATATTAAACAATATATATATATATATATTATTCAACCCTACAAAAGAATAAGTTCCGTCCATCAGCTACCACATGGATGAATCTGGAGTTAAGTGAAATCAGCAACACACAGAAAGAGAAGTATCACATGATCTCATTCATATGTGGACTCTAAAACATACTCAAATATACATGTAGAGAACAAAACACTGGTTACTATTGATGGAAAGTAAACGGGACAGGAAGGAAGTGAAAGTTCTAACAAAACATATAGAGTAAGAGATATGTGGAAAGAAAAAGTCTACACATCTAATGTACAACATGAAGACTATAGATGATGAAAAGTGTCATGGGGCTAAGGATATAGTTCAGTTGGTTGAGTGCACAAAACCCTGGATTTGATTCCCAATACCCCATAAACCAGGTGTGGTGACATGCACTTGTGATCACAGCACTTGGAAGATGGACTCAGGAAGGTACATAGTGAGTTCAAGGCCAGCCTAAGCTACATGAAACCCTGTCTCAAAACAAAACAACCATACAGTATGTTGGATTCCTACCATTATAGCTATTATTACCACAGATAATATATAGCTATGTGAGATGGTGCTATATTAATTTCCTTCACTGCAACAAGCTTTCTACTCCTTATATATCACATATAACATTATTTTATATATACACAATATGGAATATTTTACAAAAGGATCCTGCATTTGAAAATACTTCAGTTGACATGGCTTGTTTATGTATCACTCTGTGAATCTTTACCTGACATACTGCCATATTTTTAAGTGAAGGCCCTTTGCACCATGTTTCTGTTGATTATTATTTCATGTTTATGAGTAATTACTAATCAAATCAATAATGTGGTGACAGTACACATACTCTAATTAACTAGTTGGAAGCACCAAATGAGGATACCACAATGATTGCCTCAGCTATTAGGTTATTTAGCTCTGTGACTAAGTAAGTCACCTCTCACACTACCACCATTATCACTAATCATGCCAAGTCTCAATATTTTTATCTATAAATTAAAGGCATTGAATTAAATTGTTTCTCAGTAATTTTTAGGACTTTTGTTTTAAAACTTAACAGGCTGTAGGGCCAACCAACAGCTAACCAAGAGACAGAGCTAAAGAATGGCTCTGGTACAGCTATTCCCATAGCACAAAACTGGAGGCATGGATCCACCATGAAGACTCATCCCCACAAAAAGCATAAAAGGGGCCTGAGAAGACAGTTCAGTGGGTAAGGTGCTTGCTGTTCTAGCATGAGAACCTGAGTTTAGTTGTCCTGCACAAATGTAAGAAGTTGGTCATGGAGACTCCTGTATACAACCGCAGCAGGGAGGGGAAAGAGACAGAAGGATTCCAGGGGCTCACTGCCCTTCCAGTCTAGCCAAAACAGGGAGCTCTCAATTCAGTGAGAGACTGTATTAAAAACAAAAATAGAGTTGAGTGCTATTTGAGGAAGAAACTCAATGTCCACAGTTGACCTCCATATGCACATGCATAGGTTAACACACTTGCACACACATACATTTCACACACACACACACACACACACGTATGTACCCATGCATACACATACGCACATATACACATAGAATAGCATTGTTCTGGGCAAAAGTATAAGCAAATCAATCATTGAATGAACAAATACATATTATAAACTGTGAATGAAAAAGAAAAATAATAAGACCCAGTTTCAGAAGGGGCAATACACCATCAGTGTCATGGAGCAGAATAAAAGAGTAGCAAATAATGACTGATTGACATTATGACTTTCTATAAGAAAATCTGGAAGAATTAACTATATGATTTAAGAACAAACTGTAATTTATAAATTAACTGTGTGGGTATTAAACAAATATAAATATAAATAAATATATATATATGCAATAGTAAACTTGAAGATAGATATGGTGATATATTGTATCCCCCAATATATGTGTCTCCCAATATATTGTGTACCCTAATAAAACTTATCTAGGGTCAGAGAACAGAACAGCCACTAGATTAGACATAGAGGCCAGACAGTGATGACATATGCCTTTAATCCTATCACTCGGGAGGCAGCGATCTGTCTGGATCTCTGTGAATTCAAGGCTACACTGGAAACAGAGCCATGCATGGTGGCACACATCTTTAATCCCAGGACTTGAGATCTCATGTCTTGCTTGGGAAAGACACAGATCCCAGGAAGTATTGGCAGGAAGCAGAACGGTATATAAGGTGTGAGGACTAGGAACTAGGGCTTTTAAGCTTTTAGGCTTTTTAGCAGCATTTCAGCTGAGATCCCTTCCAGGTGAGGACTCAGAAGCTTTCAGTCTGAGGATTCATGGAAACAGATTCAGATGAGGAGTTGTCGAGGTGAGGTTGGCTGTGGCTTGTTCTGCTTCTCTGATCTTTCAGAATTTACCCCAATATCTCGCTTCAGGTTTTTTATTAATAAGACCATTTAAGATTTGAGTTACAGATAGAAATGTTCACAGTATCCCATTCATAAGAATGATTAAATGAACCACAGAATGATTACAAATGAGTTAAAGTAAAAAGTAGCAAAATAAGTAAAAGTTTTAAAACAGGCCCACAGTTACAGAACCAGCTGATCATAATCTGAAATCTCTGAAAATGACCCAAATTATGACTTTCCTTCTTTGAGAAAAATTAATTCTAACACATAGGTTTAGTGAAATTTCTAAATTATAATACAAGGATAAGGGGTCAAATCAAGTTTGGTGATCTCATTCTGCTGTAGAAGTTGGACTTAAAGCAGACCAAAGCACCTCGAACCATGGAGCAGAGGTTAGAGAAGAGTAAACTACACAAAGAGGAGGCATGCCAGAGAGGGCACAAAAGTCCTCTTGAGTCTTTGGCTGAATAGAGATTTGTTCTTGTACCAGAAGAAATGATCTGAGGCTATGAAATAGGAAGAACAATTACATAGGCTCACACAGACTTGGGAATAACGTGTATGATGCTACTAACTAGAATATATAACTAATATAATCATGTATGCATATATAATACATGAATAGTATACATTATAACAGACAGATGCCTTCAAAAGGGTATCATCTTAATAATGAGAGTAAGAGCTTATGTTGGAGAGGATGTGGAGCAAGGGGAACACTCCTCCACTGTTGGTGAAAATACAAACTTGTACAGCCACTCTGGAAATCAGTATAGTAGTTTCTTAGAAAATGGGGAATAAGTCTTCCTCAAGACCCAGCTATACCACTCTTGGGCATATATTCAAGGAATGCTCAATCTTACCACAAGGACACATGCTCCACTATGTTCATATCAGCACTATTCATAATAGCAAGAACCTGGAAGCCACCTAGATGCCCCTCAACTGAAGAATGGATAAAGAAAATGTGGCACATATACACAATGGAATACCACTCAGCAGTAAAATACAATGATATCAAGAAATTTGCAGTCAAATGGATGGAACTAGAAAATATCATCCTGAGTGAGGTTACCCAGACTCAGAAGGACAAACATAGTCTGTACTCATTCATAAGAGGATACCAGATGTGAGGGAAGGGATGGCCAGACTGCAACCCACAACTCCAGAGAGGCTAGCTAACAGGGAAAGACCCTAGGAGGGACACATGGATGACCCAGCAAAGGAGAAGTGGATGAGATCTGCATGAGTGGACTAGGTGGGGGGAGGGGGCGGGTGGCAGAGGGTGAGGAGTGGGGAATGAGAACATAGGGAAATGGGAGGATCAAGCTGGAATAGCGACAGAGTGGGAGGGCAGGGAGGGAGATACCATGATAGGACATCATGGGAAAACGAAGAGGCAGGGTGCTGGGGAGGCTCTCAGGAACACACAAGGATGACACCACCTTGAACTGCTGGCAGTGGTCCAGAGGGTGCCTGGACTGGTCTACTCTGGTGACCGGTCTAGTGGATACCCTAACTATCATCATAGAGCCTTTGTCCAGTGACTGATGAAGGCAGATGCAGAGATCCATGGCCAGGCACCAGGCTGAGCTCCGGGAATCCAATCGATGAGAGAGAAGAGGGATTCTGCAGGCGGGGGATGTCGAGATCATGATGGGAAGAAGTGCAGAGATGACCGGCCACACTATTGGAGGCCCATGAACTGTAGACCAGTGGCTGTGAAGCCCCCACAGGACTGAACTAGGCCCTCTGGATATGGAAGACCATTGTTTGGCTCGAACTGTTTGGGGAGCACCCAGGCAGGGGGATCAGGATCCATCCCTGGTGCATGGGCAGACTTTTGGGAAGCCAGTGCCTGTGGTATGGTGCCTTGTGCAACCTTGGTGCAGTGGGAAGGGGCTTGGACCTGCCTAGGCTCAGTGTGCCAGGCTCTGCTGACTCCCCATGGGAGACCTTGATTTGGGGATGTGGGGATGTGGGGTGGCTTGGGAGGGAGGGCTGGGAGACAGGAGGAGGGAGGAGGTGGGATATGTGGGTAGTATGTAGAGTGAGTAGAAAAATTCTTAATAAAGAGAAATGGAAAAAAATAATGAGAGTCAGTTGTCCCCAACAGTGGCTATGAGTCTCCTCTAATAGAATTTCTAGAATATTTTATAGAATTCAACTGACTATAAGGAATTAAGCTGAAATCCAACACTGTTTCAAACATGCAACTACCTCTATCAATCAATAACATGGAATTCATAAGATTTAGTGTGACATCTGATTAAAACTGTAGAAGTCATGATAAAGATTCAACACAGATCTGACTTATGGATATATAAAGAAAGCTGACACATACTATCAAGGAAATACTACTCACCCACAAAAAAATGAAATCCTGTTATTTTAAAGACTATGTATGAAATGGAGAATGTTATATTAAGTGGTATAAGACAGGCACAAAAAGACACATACCTCATAGTCTTACATGCATGAGGGAAGTTTTGAAAGTTAACGTAATCAAAATATATTGTACTCAAAGAGTAAATTTTTTAAAAAATTTAAGTTGATCTCTATGAAATACCAAGCAGAACAGTTAGCATGAGCTGGGAAGAGTTCTAGGGACAGAGCAATGAAGACAGGACAGATAATGGGCTGCATAGGTGCAGATACACATGGGTAGTAACTTCTAACACTCTATAAGTAGAGTAGGGTATTACGGGTAAAAATCACTGATTGAGGATTTCAAAAGAGCTCATGGATAAGGATCTCAATATTCCCCCAAAAAGAGTAATTCTTAGATATATAAATAATTTATATACATATAAATGTATTTATACATATGCAAAATTGAAAGATAAATATGTCAGTTACCAAGATTGGATCATTACATATTATACACTTCACAGAACATCACTCTGTATACCATAAGTGTGTCCAATTATAAATGTCCATTAAGAATTGAAATAAAGGAGGCTGGAGAGATGGCTAAGTGATTAAGAGCATTGGTTGCTCTTGCCAAGGACCCAGGTTCAATTCCAAACACCCACCTGGTGGCTCAAAACCATCTGTAACTCCTGTTCCAGGGGATCGTGTGTCCTCTTCTAGCCTCTGAAAGCAGTAGACATATTCAATGGTGTACAAACACACATGCAGACAAAGCACCCACACACATAAAATAAAATAACTTTTAAAGAATTAAAATATAAAATTCTTACCAAATGTGCAAAAAAGTATATAACCTAAAAAATAATTTCAAGGAAACATATATAGAAAGTACAGTTCATCATATATAGAAAGTACAGAACATCATCTGGATGTTCAAGATGGAAAAGAAAAGTTCAGCAGGATATAAAACATAAAAACAATCCAAAATAAAATTTTAGAGATGAAGAATATAAAGATCTGTAACAAAAAATGAGTATGATTAATATATTTGACAGGCAGGTCTTGAAGACAACCATAGCGATTATCCAAAATGAAGCACAGACAGCTATCACTTACATGCTGAGAAAATGTCAGTCTCAATGTTTTAACTGAGTGAAAACATTATTTAAAACTGAATACCAAATAAAAACTTACTCAGACTAGTGAGTGGGAAGAAATGTACAACCCACAGATTCACACGAGAAAAATAAGATTCGTTGATATGTGAAAGTCAATCAATATAAGCCATCCTATGAGCCCTCTGAAGAAATGTGAGATGGTACAGGAAAACAAAGGCCGACACCTATGCATGATATATTAAAAAGAAAACTCCAGGGGCCATAGAGAGGCATTTAGAGTACATACTGCTCTTGCAAAGGACCTGAGTTCAGTCCGCATCACTCACATTGCAGGATGCTCACAACTGCCTGTAACTCCAACTCCAAGGGACCTGGCAACCTCTCCTGGTCACCAACAGTACCTCATGTATATAACCCAGCCACAGACACACACATATACACATAATTTAAAAATAAAGATAAAATTTAAAAGCTCTATAGCAAACTAGGAATTCTTCAGCTTTCTCAAAGAATTAGCTATCTTAAAATAATCAAGTAATTGTTCCACTGACCTTAATATTGGTTTGTTTGTCATATCTTTTGGATTTCCTCCTTGTGCTTTTATTTTTGTTTGTGTAGGATTTAAGATGGTCTTATTTTGCTTATTTATTTAGGTTAAAGTTGAATAACATATTTAAGACTTTTCTTCTTTTCAAATAAAATCATTTATTGTTATTAATTCCCCTGTAAGTACTGTATTAGCAGGATCCACACACTTTGGTACATTGTACTATCCTTCCTTAGTTCAAAATTCTTTCTCATTTCCTTTTTCTGTTTATGTTTGACCCATGTACTATTTAGAAGTAGAATATATTATATTCAAATAGTTGGAAATTTTCTAGACATCTTTCTGTTAATGTTTTCCAATTTAATTCTACTGGTAAAGAACAAGCTTTGATCTAGATGTGGTGCTGTTCAACTTGAGAGACTTAGACTGGAGGATCATATGAGTTCAAGACCAACCTTGGTTACATAGACAGTTTCAGGCTAACTTGTGCTATACAGAAAGTACTATGTATACAAATTTCTGGGGTAAGAGAGCAGAGTAGTGTTGACTCTGTGTGTCCAGGAAAAGAGAAGTCAGGATAACACAAACTATTCCACAAATAAGTGGAAGAGCATGAGAAGTCACAGAGAAAGTAATAGGGCAACATGAATGTGTGTATTAGCACCTTGTGTATGTCTGGTGCCTATAGGGTCAACGGCATCAAAGCCCTTGGAACTATAGTTAAGAATTGTTGTGAGTCACCATAAAGGTGCTTGGAAGTAAACCCAGGTCTTTTACAAGAGCAATGTGTGCTCATAACTGCTGAGCCAACTCTCCAGCCCCATGAGACTATTTTAAATGGGAAAACAATGGTTGCCAGGAAGAAAGAGATGTTTCCACTAATAAAAAAATGTAAAATTCTTAGCATAAAATATAAAATATGAATCAATGAAAATAACATTAATATAAAGCAACAGTTCATGCTGGAAAGAATGCAGAGCAAGGGGAATACTCCTCCATTGCTGACAGGAGTGCAAACTTGTACACCTACTTTGGAAGTCAGTGTGGCAGTTTCTCAGAAAATTGGGAATCAACCTACCACAAGCCCCAGCTATACCATTCTTGGGCATATAGCCAAAGGATGTTCAATCATACCACAAGGACACTTGCTCAGCTATGTTCATAGCAGCTTTATTCATAACAGCCAGAACCTGGAAACAATCTATATTTCCCTAAAATGGGGAATGGATAAAGAAAATGTGATACATTTGCACAATGGAGTATTACTCAGCTGTTAAAAACAAGTACACCAGGATATTTGAAGGCAAATGGATGGAACTAGAAAAAAAATCATCCTGAGTAAAGTAACCCAGACCGAGAAGGACAAACATGGTATGTACTCACTCTTAAGTGAGTATTAGCTGTAAGATAAAGGATAACTATGTTACAATCCACAGGCCCAAGGAGACTAGGTAACAAGGGAGGTTCAAGGGGTGACCCCTGAATCTCCCTGGGAAGGGGAAATAGAAGAGATTTCATGAGTGAACTGAAGACAGGTAGGGATGGGAACATGAGCAAGGGGAGCAGAGGGTGAGAGTACTGAAAGAGACCATTGGAAAAGCGGGGCATCTTGAGGTTAGGTAAAAGCCTGACACAAGGGAATCTCCCAGGAATCTATAAGGATGACCCCAGCTAAGACTTCTAACAATAGTAGAGATATAACCTGAACTGGCCATCTCCTGTGAACAGATTGGTGCCTAGCTCAATTGTTATCAGAGAGTTTTCATCTAGCAAATGATGGAAACAGATGCAGACCCACAGCCAAACATTAGGCAGAGTTCAGAGAATCCTGAAGAAAGGATTGTAGGAGCCAGAGTGGTCAAGGACAACACAAGAAAACGCACAGAATCAACTAACCTGGGCTCATAGGGGCTCACAGAGACTGAATTGACAACCAGGGAGTGTGCACGGGACTCTGATATATGTTAGGCACTCTGATATATGTTACAGTCATATAGCCTGGTCCTCTTGTAGAATTCCTAACAGTGGGAACAGGGACTGTCTCCTACTTTTTATGCTGGGTCACTTTGCTCAGCTTTAATACATGGGGAGATGCTTAGTCTTACTGCAACTTGATATGCCATGTTTTGTTGATAACTCAGAAATCAACAGAAATGGAGGAGTGGATTAAGAGGTGGGAACAGAGTGGGGACTGGCGTTAGGGAGTGGGAGGAAAGAAGGGAAGGGAAATTGTGGCCAGGATGTAAAATAAATACATGAATTTATTAAAAATAAAAAAGAATATTAATATGTTACAGAAAAGGGGGCAAAATATGCAGAAAGTTCACCTAGGAGAGGGAAAAAATTAATCAGCTCTCCTGGGGAAAGATAAACCCCAAATTCTCATCTCTGTCTAGTGAAAACAGGACTTGCACAACTTCTTAGGGAGCATCAAGAGAGAAATTTTAAGTTATTAAGTTATTTCCAAAGAAGTATCTGCTAAGGAAATATTCACAGAATCAAGAGAGAAATTTTAAGTTATTAAGTTATTTCCAAAGAAGTATCTGCTAAGGAAATATTCACAGATACACGACTGCCCACAGCAGTTACCCACTACAAGCAAAAATGTGAAAGAAAAACTTGACATTTAATATTACAAAAGTAGTTGGATATCTTAATTTATTTTCAATTGCACATTTTGTGACCCTCAAAATTTGCAATGGAATAAAAATAATCTTTATGTAACAGTAAATAAATAAGAAATGAGACTATTTGTAAAGAACTAACCTGTCTCTCTCTCCTCTCCCGTGTGTGTGTGTGTGTGTGTGTGTGTGTGTGTGTGTATAAAAGTCTAACACCATATTGCAAATTTAACAGTATTCTTCGAAGTTATGAGAGTAATTTTTGGTTCTGTTTTGGCCCTTTTCTGAATATTTGTATCTTTTTAAATGATACTATATTTCTTGTGAAAGCAAAATCAGGGGAATGTGTTTATAGACATTGAAGTATTCTTTGTCTAACAGAAGAAATAGAAAAATAATTTGTGCTTGATTATTATAAGGAAATAAGTGATAATAGGTTCCCATCCACCTCTTTCCTCATGGGAATAAAGTACATCATTTTTAGGTACATTAATTTCTTGACAAACCATTGCCATCATGTACAGATACTGATGGGGCATGCAGAAAATGTCCACTATAGCTTCTCTCACCTCACCCCTGGATATTTACAGCCAGAAGATTGTTTCCCTACAAAACAGTTAAGCCAAATCCCCTTCAGAGACTGCTCCTACAGAGATTGGCTAAACCCATTTCCTTGATCCAACTGTATATAATAACCCTGCCACCTTGTTTACCAGTGTGTAATAACCTCATCTCCTTGTTCAGCAGTATGCAACATCCCCACCTCTTTGATCAACTGTATATAATAAATATACTTAGCCTCCATGATACTAAGGTTTCTCCATCAGAAAGCCCAGCACACTCAAATTCCAGTTTTTCTATGTGCCATGTGTTATCTTTTCTTTATTCCCTCACCAGCCGTGGTCAGGCCAAGTCCCTGTATCTGTGAAAAGGAAGTAGAAGACAATCCGCTGCCCCTCTACATCACACAGGAGTGCTGTGGAATAGCAGGTACAGTGTGGGGGATTCTGAAGGTGAGGAGTGCCGTGTGCATAGCCAATATTATCATTCTGAAAAATGCAAGGATTGGTTGAAACTGAAGAGGGATTCTTTTGCATTAGAAATATAAATTTATTAGCTCTAGTTGGATGTTATTGAATGCTATTGAAAATAGTACTTTAGCCCTGATTCAGAGCTGTAGGGTGCACTATCAGCCTAATTAAAATGAAGGAATCTCAGCCACTTCCCCCATCTCACTTCCTTGTTATTGTCTAATTGTTCAGAATATCTGTCTGTTATGGAGACAAAGCAATTAAGCGCAGCAAGTTGCAACAATGGGGATCATAAAGCGGGGGCTGCTTCATTAACAGCTTGGATATCAGCATAGAAAACATTAAAGAAAGAAACGCAATTGTAATTGGAAATAATTGGATGGCACAGTTCCCTTCACTGGGGGAGATGGCTGTCTGTCTGCATGTGGAGGCGCTCTCATTTCATGGGCCTTTTCTCACCTGGGCTCTAATGAGCTTTGTAAACCTCGTGGTGTCCTGGTTGAGGTGGGAAGGGGCTCAGCGAATGCCAGGCTGTTCTTCAGAAAGCAATGCCTGGCCCCTGGGAATCCAAAAGGAGTCTGTTTCGCACTGTGTCAGGAAACTCAGAAAGAAATCAGGCAATGAGTTGATGCTCCTTGTGGTAAATACAAATTGACAGAATAAAAACTTTTAAAATTCCAAGGACAATTCTTATAGCTAATACTTTAATAAAATAGTGACTGTCTCTAATACATTACAGGCAGAAAAAAAAATCCCAGCTATTTTTAGATGTGAGGTTGGCCATAGTCCCCAAAGTCCCTTCAATGAAAAACTGAGTCTCAGAGAAAAGACTGACCTGCCCAGAATAAAGAGGAATGGACATTAAGAAATGGAAAGTGTGGGTCCTCCAGTAATAGTTATGTACCTGCTACCTGTGGCATTCATACTATAAGGCAGCCATCACGCTGAGTATTTTGAATACATTTCGTCCAATGAGGAGCATGAATTATAGATAAAGAAACCAGTGCTCAGAAAGGATGTGCAACATGAAGCTAAACTAGGAATTGACCGGTATATCTTATCATAACACCCATGAGCGTAGTTGTTTAAATGGCCCCACCTCCACCCAAGTTCTATACATAAAATAAGCACTCTGTCCTATTACTGCCTGTCACCAGATCAGAAGCAAGAGGAAAAAAAGTGAAACAGGTGAACAGGGATCAGGTAGCCATAGCCTGTTGTCTCTTTCTTACAGCTCATGAGCTTAGAATGGCTTTATGTCTACCCTTTATAAGTATTTATGAATTATACACAAAGGGTTCAGTTGAGATTTCCATGCTTACACATTAAGTGCTTTGATCACAATCCCTACTCTTTTTTATCTCCCTCCCTGCCCCCACTCTTCCCTTTCCACATCCATAGTGGTCCCCCTTTAAAGTTCACTTCTGTGTGGTTAAAAAATGTCCAAAGGAATCATTACATGGAGATGATATGAAACTCAAATTTGTATGCCCTAGTTATTATTCTCATTTGAAAATTAAGTATGACTTAAAAACAAACAACTATGTGTCAAGTTGACAAAGGGTGGACTTGTAATAGTTATTCTTGGTTGTCTACTTGACTACATCTGGAATTAACTAAAATCCAAGTGGTTGAGTATACCTGTTAGGGATTTTTTTCTTAATTAAATCATTTGACGTGATAAGAACAAAAAAAGAAACTCAAGGTTGGGTACCTATAGCATGTCAGTGAATCAGAGCATGGCCATACGTACCCACTCTTGTGTTCCTTCCTTTAGAGGCAGAATTGACAGAGACTGTGTCCCACAGCCCAACAGATATTTACTATGTGGTTCTTTATGTAAAAGAAAAGTATTGCCAACTCATAACTTAGATGTCACAACTGATGTAACTAGGAACATAAATGACGAGTCATAGGATCCATCTGCCATGTTTCTGAGATAGGAGAAGAAGGATTCTGTGAGAATTAATTTGTCTTGGGGTTTCTGGTGTGTCTTAAGGAAGAGTTGGAAGGAGAGCCATGCTCTTGAGCATGTTAGACTGCTTGACCATCTATCTGTCTAATGAGACCCTTTAAAGGAAAATATAACCCAAGACTCTTGCATGTCTGTTGAGTAGTGACTCTCACTCTGATTTTTTTTCTCACTCTGATGGGATTTTTTTTTCTCCTACTTGGACCACAGACTTGGTCAAAGAAGTAGGGAAGGTTGGCAGAGGCCAAGGACACACAAAGGAAAAACACAGCAACAGAATGAAGTGCTATACCCTGTTCGGCTAGGTACTGAAGCTCTTCCTACTGGGTCAAAGCTTGTTGTTCAGGGGACTGAAGCCTGTTGCACTTCCCTTAGAAGCTCACATAAACTCAGTTCCTGTGAGCATGTGGGCAGAAGGAGAATTCATGAAAGTAATTTTCATGCATTGTCCAGTCCATGCAATTCCCCACTGCTACACTTCAAGTCCTTCCACAAAACACAGGCCAATGGAAGAATTCGCTTGCTTCAGAAATGAATTACTAGCCCACCAGACTCTTTTAGTTAATGTCCTTGATCTAGTGTGATTTCATGGTGAATAATTTAGAATTTCCCTTAGAATACAAGTCAGCTTTTCATCTAAGTTGCCTACAGGAATGTTACCGTGATCTGCAGGGAACATTATTCTAATATATACAATAATTGTGTTCTCAATGTGAACTGGCATTCTGGTTCATGCTCATCAAAGACTACTAACTAGGAAAATGTCACCATTGTTAAACTCTGAAATAATTATTACCCTGGACTACATTAAATCTAACAAAGGCCAGCTGATGGGTCCTTTGAACAGATTTCTACTCTTTGTCTGACAAAAATCTCCCTCTGAGGAACTGAAGAAATAGATGTCTCAGAGGTTGAGGGTATATACTGTTCTTTCAGAGGACCTGAGTTCAGTTCCCAGCATCCATGTTGGGCAGTTCACACCACCTGTAATTCCAGCTCCAGAGAATCCTAACACTTCTGTCCTACACACACACACACACACACACACACACACACACACACTTAAAAGTAATGAAAGTGAAACATTTTTTAAGTCCCTCTCTGAAATTGTATGCACAACAAAGACATATTTTAGCATATGCAATTTTAATATATGCAAATTCAGCAACATAGGTTATGTCTTAGTTGCTGTTCTACTGCTGGGAAGAGACACCATGACCAAGGCAACTCTTATAAATAAAAGAAAACATTAATCAGGGGCTTGCTGACAGTTTTAGAGGGTTAGTCCTTGATTAAGTGGGAAGCAGACAGACATGGTGCTCCAGCAGTAGCTGAGAGCTTTATGTCCTGATCCACAGACAGCCGGCAGAGAAGACACTGGACCCAGCATGGGCTTTTGAAACCTTGAAGCCACCCCTACTGACACACCTCCTTCAACAAGGCCACCCCTCCTAATCCTTCCCAAACAGTTCCGCTAATTGGGGACCAAGCTTTCAAACATATGAGCCTATGGGAGGCATTCTCATTCAAAACACCACAGGGTGCTAAAGGGAAGTCATATGGGTAATCCCATGGCCCATTCCATTCCACACATCCACTCATCAGAGCTCAGGATAGACAATATAAGTTGCTATCCATACAATCAATCAGTTCCTACCACATCTAGAAGTGTGAGCATGTAATCATCCCCAGAATAATTGTGTTTAAAGAAACCTGATCCTTAAATTGGTTTGTGTCCAAATACTGAACTGGTCAACTTACCCAAAGAATCAGTAGCAAGTGTCAGTGACAGGTAATACAAGCCCCACTGGACTTCTTATACAATGGCAGGTGTGTTAGGTACTTTTCCCACTGCTGTTAGAAAATATCTGAGAGTGCTAACAACAGTGGAGAGGGTGCCTGAACTGGCCTATCCCAGTAATCAGATTGGTAAATACCCTAACTGCCATGATAGAGCCTTTGTCCAGCAAGCGATAAAAGCAGATGCAGAGATCCACAACCAAGCACCAGGTCAAGCTCCAGGAGTCCAGTCAAAGAGAGAGAAGAGGGACTATATGAGCAAGGGGGGTCAAGATCATGATGGGGAAATCTACAGAGACAACTGAACCAAGTTCATAGGAACTCACAAACTTTAGACCAACAGCTGTGGAACCTGCATGGGACTAGACTAGACCCTCTGCATATGGGAGACAGTTGTATAGCTGGGTCTGTTTGAGGGGCCCTTGGCAGTGTGATCAGGATCTAACCCTGGTGCATGAGTGGGCTTTCTGGATCCCATTACCTATGGTCAGATACCTTGCTCACCCTTGATGCAGCGGGGAGGGTCTTGGTCCTGCCTCAACTGAATGTACCAGGCTTTGCTGTACCCCCCTCCATGGGAGGACTTACCCTTTTGGAGTAGGGCACGGGGGTATGTCGGGGGGAAAAGTGGGAGGAGTGATCAGGAGGAGGCATAAGAGGCAGATCTGTGGTTGGTATGTAAAATGAATTTTAAAAAATTTAATTAAAAAAAAGAAAATATCTGAGAAAGGAAACTTAAAAGGTTTATTTCGGCCCATTGTTTGAGAAGAGATATAGTCCCTTATGTCCAGGAAGTCACACACCAGGAGCATGGGGCAACTGGTTACACTGCATCCACAGTCAGGAAGCAGAGAGAGGTGGATGCTTGTGCTCAGTTCACTTCTGTTTCAACATGTACTTTTTATTCTTTTTTAAATTAAAATGTAATTGCATTATTTCCCCCCTTCTCTTTCCTCTTTGTACTTTCCCATGTAGCCCCTTGTTCCTTCTAGAAATTGTGGCTTTTTAAATATTGTTATATGTGTGTATGTATATGCCTAAATATATAAACACAATCTGCTCAGTCCATTTAGTGTTACACACACACACAACTTACACACATATATAACCTACTAATTGGTTATCCAATACCAAATGGTCAGCCCTTAAACCATATATATGTGTGTATATATGTATATGTGTGTGTGCCTGTGTGTGTGTGTGCCTGTGTATGTATATATGTATGTGTGTGTGTGTGTGTGTGTGTGTGTGTGTGTGTGTGTGCCTGTTTGTGTGTATTTAGACGCTGACCACTTGGTATCAGATAATCAGTTAGGAGGCTCATCCCTGGAGAAGATTATCTCTCCTGCTCCTAGCATTCCTCAATTGCCTATAATTCTTTGTCCGTGTGTGGGACTCACTTTTTAATCAGTCCAGGACCCCAGCACTCTCAGGAAGGTGCTGCTCACACTCACACTGCTCACACTCAGAATAGGTCATTGGTCTTCAGTTAAACTTTCCTGGAAATATCCTCACACCCATATATTTGTTTCCATGGTGATTCTAAGTTCAGTCAAGTTGACAATGAAGAGTAACCATCAGAGCAGGTAAGTCTGGAATGTAATAACATCTAAAAGGATGCTTTAAAAAAAAAAAAAAGTTTCCTACCAAAGTTCAATTTTTATTTTATGTGCTAACTTTCTGATTCTTATGTAACATATAGCTTCACTTCAGGTGTCTCAAAGTCTTGGAATATCTTCAAATTCAAAATTCCAGTGCTTACACAGATTCCACCTCATATGGAGACCAGAATGGGGGACTTTTTTCCACCTGTTCCAGCCGGAACCGTGATTCTCCTGAGACCGACGCTTCCCATGCTGAGTTCCTTGAAACATCCACTATTAACAGATGTTCCTTCAAAACAAGATTCTGCAACTTGAAAAGTTCATGCAATGCTGCCTAGGAGAGGGTCATCTCAAAGGCACAATGCACACTAGTATGCTAAGAAAATCTTGCAGTAAAGGAAGCAGTTTAAGGACTAGGGGTAGATCTTAGTGATGGAGTGTTTGCCTAGCATATATGAGAACCTCAGATTAATCCCCAGAAACAGACGCACACGCACACGCACACGCACACCACACAAATCAAATGCTCATTCAATCACTCTGCCACAAGGCCCCAGACACTCCATTTCTATAAACCTGTGGACAATTATGATATTGCTGATATAACAGCCATTTTTTGAAGAATAAGACGCTAGGAATTCTCAAACTTCTTGTTCCCTCTCTTCGTTTATTTCTCTCAAAAATATACAGAAGATTTGTCTCCAGCGGTTAAGAATAAGGTTGGAAGTTAGAGGAAGAAATGGGCCACTTAATGCTGGCCTCTAGCCTGAGTTGATTGTTCCAACTTAGTTGCAGAGGAGAAAAAGCTCCAGGGAGTACCATCCACTAGCTCCAGTGGTGGCACTTTTAATTAGCATCTTCTTGCTTTTGATGTGTGAGGTCCCTTCAGTAATCCCACAGAGGAAGCTGAGCCTGACAGGTAGAATTCATGCATCTCTCATTCATCAAGCATATTACCATGAACAAAATATCACTGATGCCCATTGCACTGGGCTTTCTGGATGCTGGTTCATGATTTGCACAGGCCATTTTTTAGCAGAAGGCTAAGGTGTAGGAAGCAGAGGAGTGTGTGTAATAAACGAGTTGTCTTCCAGCTGACTCAGTGATAGCAGACACTTCCTCTCATGCTTCCTCAGGCTGTGGCTTTACATATGGCAGCTTGGACCCCATGGCATTAAAACTGCAGCTTGAAATCTGCTACATATTTTTTTTCTCACTGGGAAACAAAGACGCATATGCCAGATTTGCATATAAGCAACAGGTAGCCAAGACCCTCCATCAGCCAGGTTAGAGCTGGAAAACAATGTAGGCTGCGAACCCTGTGACACAGCTCAGAGTAAAAATGACCTCCTGGGATATGTGAATACAACTGAAAAACTGGGGCTTTGGTCAATAACCAAATGCTGAAGGAAAGGTGTGCATATTCTAGGAATTAAGCTACAGAAACAGACAGATTTTTCACAGTTCAGTCCTGGCAGGTAGAATGGTTCCTTACAAGGTTAAATAATACTTTCATATTAGATGACAATGAAAATAAATTCAGTGAGGGAAGAAGGAGGAAGATGAGGCAGAGGACATCTCCAACTTCCTTGTAGTATTTGAAGCCCGGATTTCTAAAGCAGGTCTTGAGAATTCTGATGTATTATCCAAGACTGTAGGCAAACTGTCCTAGCCAGGACCAGCATTCCAGAAGAACATTTGTGTTCTCCTACATGCTGATTTCCATCAGAAAAGTAAAAGTGACTTTCTGAGTGTATGACTGACGTTTTGATGCACATCATACTTTGGGGGAGTAGCATGAATTCTGGGACTCCTCACAGAAAGATGTTTCAGATGAATGAGAGGTTGGCAATAATTTGAGATTCTACAACCTAAAAGTTTTGCTTAACATAAAAGCTAATTTTTAACCAGCATAGACATCAGCTATAGGGTAGCCAAGCAGCCACGTGGCTTAGAGAAGAGCTCTAGAGAATACATAAAGATGACCAAAGTACGAGAAAAAGCATATGTCAGCCGCCAATAAAAAGGCAGAAGAGAAGAAAGAGAAAAAAATCACACCTTTCTGAAACATGGAAGAGAAAAATGGGCAGACCCAACAGAACTGCATGGCCACCCTGGAATAACTGCCCAAGGTTATACTTTATAGTAATGACTGGCCTAGAATTTTCTGTATGGCCCAGACTGGCCTCAGACTCATGGCAATCCTCCTGCTGCAGAGAGACACTGCCAGCCGCCAAGATGACAAACAGCATGTGAAGATGCCAGTAAGCCACGAGCCACATGGCAAGAAAGCCAGAGGATATGGATTTGTTCCAGATTAAGATACATCAGGTTTTACCAGCCAAGACCCCCTGAAAGGTCTCCGATGACACCATGGCCCAGATGATCCAATATCCAGAATGGTTTGAAGGCATCTGGCTCAGACAATACAGCCTCATGGACTATTCCATAATCCTAAAATTTTCTTTGTGTCCCCATAAGATACAGTGCCCCCCTCCAGCAGGAAGTAGTAAGAGAAGCTACGCCCAAATTTCCAAATTATATGTAATTTTACTTTGTTAAGGTTAAAACCTTCCTTTTTGAAAAAAAAAAAAAAAAAAGAAAAAGAAAAGGGGAAAAAAGGCCGGGCGGCGGTGGCGCACGCCTTTAATCCCAGCACTCGGGAGGCAGAGCCAGGCGGATCTCTGTGAGTTCGAGGCCAGCCTGGTCTACAGAGTGAGATCCAGGAAAGGCGCAAAGCTACACAGAGAAACCCTGTCTCGAAAAACCAAAAAAAAAAAAAAAAGAAAAGGGGAAAAAAAGAGTATGAACCACCCACCATGCCTGATTTTAGAGAAACTTGTAGCAAGCCTATATATACCTGTGGTTTCTGTTGCCAGGAAAATAAGTCTTTAAATGTTTTCAGAGATTTACATTTGAACAGCATTAACACTTGCACAGCTATGATATTTTCCTGGATAATAATGTGTAAAGTAGGCAGCATAGATCATAAAATTACCTGTTTAAGATGCTATGAAAAATAATCTTTCAAAATGAGATATTACTTTTATATTAATCCATGTGAATAATTCAATAGAGCCAGTGTGTTATCTGAAGATAAAGAAATCAGATTTCAATAGATACTTTTCTATGTCTCTGTGTATGTTTGCCTGCATTCACTTG
Organism: Peromyscus eremicus; assembly: GCF_949786415.1. Taxonomy (NCBI): domain Eukaryota; kingdom Metazoa; phylum Chordata; class Mammalia; order Rodentia; family Cricetidae; genus Peromyscus; species Peromyscus eremicus. The sequence continues at coordinate 31,720,368 of NC_081423.1, forward strand.
TGTGTCCACAGTCTTGTATGTATGTATACATTTGCATGAAGTTATCTTACCAAGTTGAGTTCTTATGTATATTGAGATAACTTTGTTTTTTCTTTTCTTGCACATTAAAATTTGAGCAGGCTTTTTTTTTTTTTTTTTTTTTGGAAAAATGGGGTAAATATCTTTTTCTCTATTTCTCCTTGTAGCACAATTTAAGGCTCAAGATGTTACATAACAAGACACATGTAAACAGGCTTTGAAAGTGGAAGAGGACACCATCACAGGGGAGGACCTCGGGACCCAAAGTATAGCCTGGTGATGAGCGCTCTGGATGTTCACTGTAGCTTGCTTGTTTTATTTTTCATATATAGGTCAGACTTAGAGCTGCAAAGTCAGGATCCCTGGAACACCAACAGGCACAGACAAAAACTAGAAGCTTAAACAAAAGTCTGCTTTCTCTAGCAAAGGCCTAGGAAAGGGACAGCAGTCACTGCTCTATTTTATCCAAACACCACAGAGAAAGCTTAGCCCAGACTCCCAACTCCTGTAAGGAAGTTTCCAGCCTCACCCCCTCACCAGGATAGTGTGAGGTAGAGTGGTGAGCTAATAACAACTTCATTTGCTCAGAAAAAAAAACAAAAAACAAAGCCTGTTATATTTTATTCCACATCCCCACTGTATCATTTCCACTTTAATCATAATTTGTATCTCTTTATATTGCATATCCTTTACTGTAGTGGTTTGGATGAGAATGGTCCCCATAGACTCATGTTTTTGAATGCTTGGTCCCCAGCTGATAGAGTAGTTTGGAAAATATTAGGGGGTATGGCTTTATTGGAGGAGGTGTGTCATTGGGGAGTGGGTTGAGGTTTCAAAACCCTATGTCATTCCCCATTACTAGTTAGTGTGTTCCCTCTCCCCTCTCCTCCCCTCTCCTCCCCTCTCCTCCCCTCTCCTCCCCTCTCCTTCCCTCCCCCTCCCCATCACCTCCCCTCCCCCTCCCCTCTCCCCTCCCCTCTCCCCTCCCCTCTTCCCTCCCCTTTCCTCACCCCTTTCCTCTCCCCTCCCCTCACCCCTCCCCTCTTTCCTCTCTCTCTCTCTCTCTCTCTCTCTCTCTCTCTCTCTCTCTCTCTCTCTCTCTCTCTCTCTCCTAGTACTTGTGGCATAATGCGAGCTCTTAGTTACTTCTCCAACACAATGTCTTCCTGCCCACTCCCATGCTCCCTGCCAAGATGATCACAGACTAACCCTCTGAAACTGTAGGCAGGCCCCCAATTAAATGCTTTCCTTTATTAGTTGCCTTAGCCACGGTGGGTTTTTTTTTTACAACAATAGAAAAGTAACTAAGACATTTGCTAAATGAGTGTGCCTATTGTTTGTTTTTACTAGTTTATTTTCTTGTAGCCTTCATTTTAAAGATTTGCTATTTATACACCACCAAACAAGTATTGGAGAATTCTTACTTTTGTCCTGAAAGCACTTACCTTTACCAGAGAGTTTAGATTCCCAGATCTTCTTCTGTTGCTAATTAGCATCCTTTGTTTCAGCCTGAAGAGAAGCCTGTGATGTAAGAGCTCTCTGGTGGTGATAAGCTCTCTCATCCTTTGTTGGCCTGGGGGACACCTAGTCTCTCCATGTCTGAAAGACAGCTTTGCTGGGCACAGTATTTGGGGGCTACTTTTTTTTTCTTTAGAACTTTGACTTGTTATTCCCCTTTCGCCTGACTTCTAAGGCTCCTGCTGGGAAATCTGCTTTCAGACACATTGCAGCTCCCTTACATGCCATTCACTTTTCTCTTTCTGATTACAGGAGCCTCCGTTTCCTATTGACTTCAGACAGGTTGATTATAACTTAGAGTAATTTTACTCCTATTGAATCTGACTGGAGACTTTTAAACTTTTCATGCCTGGATGTTTATATTTTTCTCTTCGGTTAGAAAGTTTTCTGCTATTATTTCTCTTTTTAAATTTTTTAATTAAAAATGTATTTTAAATTTTATTTAAAAAAAAAAACACAAACACAACCTGACCCAGGGCCATTAAGACTGAACAGGAGAAAGAGACCCACACACCTACCCAGGAAGGCCTACCCTGGGAAGAGAACACGGGCCTGCCTAACACCCCAAGGTGCCCCAAGTTGAGAACTATTATGGTGATCATATATGTGGTGGGGTTTGGGAGAGAGAGAGTGACAGAATGTTTCATGTCCTTTGGAGAGAGGCAGATATGAAGAGGTGAAGGCGGTGAGGAGCAGGTTGGTGTGGGTGGCTTGCTTGCCACCTGGGGCCATAGTGGTGGCTGAACCTGGACTGCTGCTACAGCCACGGTCTGTGTTGATGTCATGGCTCCTGTTACTACCCAAGGCCAGAGGATTGCACAGAGTTGTCCCGACCCACTCTGGCTGCAACACTAGGGAGAGCTGGTCCTGCCCCTCATGGCTGCAGCACTCCAGTGAGAGTTCCTACACCTCTCCTGGGCAGCAAAATAGAGCTGGCCTTGTTCGCAGTAGCCCAAGTAAGCTGACCCTGAGGGCATGAGAGTAGGAGAGCTGGTCCTGGCCCCCCCCTCATCTGCCATGTGGTGATGTGGGTGAAGGAAAGATGCCCTCTGCCCCTCGCTCTCTGTGAAAGGTGGGAGAGCTGGCCCTGTAACTCACCTGGGCAGCACAGTAGAGCTGACCCTGTTGTCGGAGGGTACAGGTGAGCCAGCCCTGAGAATGTGAGCATGAGAGATCTTGCCCTGCACCTCATCTGCCATACGGTGGCATGGGCGAGGGAGAGATGCTCCTCTGGCCCACTCCATTCCTGCCACTCACCACCACCTGTGGCAGGTGGGAGAGCTGGTCACGATGTCATGAGAGTAAGAGAGCTTCCCTGCCCATTACCAGCTGCAGCACTCGTGAGAGTGGCCCCTGCAGCTCACCTGGGCAACACAGTAGAGCTGGCCTTGATGGTGTAGGTGTGGGTGAGCTGGTCCTGAGGGCAAGAAAGCAGGAGAACTGGCCATGCTGCCTTGCTCCTTTCTGCATAAGGTGAACTAGCCTGGACAGGGCTCGAGAGCTCACCCTAGTGGTGTAAATGAGGGAGAGCTGGTGGGCTGACCAACCCCGCAACCATCCAGGCCCTGAACCAGGACTGTGAGTCAGCCCACCCCAACACCCACCCCATCTATGATCTGCTGGAACATGTGAAGGGGCCCATCCTGCAGACCCAAAGCTGCAGGATTTCCGTGATGCAAGACAACAACGGGGTATCCAAGAGGAGTCCCAGTGAGGGCCCAGTATCAATAGTGTAGAGGATGCCAGAGGCCTCAAACCAGACCAATGACTCCTTGCAATGAACATAACTCTTTGCAACGAACGTTTGCAAGTAAAGATAATATGGACTAAAGGGTATACTGTGTGACTCACTGTGTCACACAGTGACACTATATTTTTCTTTTTCTTTTTTCCTTTTCGCTTAAATTTCATTTTATTTTATTTTGCAGTGGGGTTGCAAGGACAAAGGGTGGATGCAAAGGTAAGGGGAGGAGATGAATGAGATGAGATTCATGGTGTGAAAGCCACAAAGAATAAATAAAAAGAAAAAACACTGTAAACTAAAAAAAAATAAAAAATTACATACTGAAATTAACCAGACCCAAAGCCTGCACAACTCAATGGACCTCAATATGCTTGAAAATAGCCATCGGGAACAGAAACTGTGTTATTTCTTTAGATAAGCATTCTATCTCTTTATCATTCTCTTACCTTGCTTGAACTCATAGGAGTCACACATATGCCTTATTTTTTATAGAATATCTTTTTCTAGCTATTTGACAATTTCATACATGTAAACAATGCTTCTTGATTATATGCATCCCCAATCTCTCCACCTGGGGACCCCTAATGTGTTTCCCTCCCTGTTCCTGTCCTTTCCTTGTGTTGTTAATAGCCAACTGAGTCCAATCAGTGCTGCCTGTTGGAAAGCTGCTTGCTGACTTTGTTGACTTGAATCTGTGCAGGTAATTGTGGCTGCAGTGAGCTCTCGAGTGCAACAGTCATATCATGGCCAGAAGACAGAATTCCACAGCAGTCGTCCTCAGCTCCAGCTCTTAGATTCTCTCTGTCCCTCTTTTGAGACGGTCCTTGAGACTTGGAGATGGGGAATATAATACAGATGCCCCATTTAAGGCTGAGCACTCAACAGGCACTCGTAACAGTATAACCAGTTGTGCATCTCCTCATTAACTGTTGACCACTTGAGATAGACATGTCTCCTAATGTTGAGGGCATCACTCAACTATGGGCATAAAAATAAACTTAGAAGGCAGCTTGACAAACATGGTTTAACAAAACAGCAGTAGGAAGTTCCAGTCCCGAGCCTGTGACCTCCAAGGTCATGGGCTTTTGACCAGGTTTATTACAGCACCAATTCTCCTGTGCAGCAACCTCCAATTCAGACATTTGCTTTCTTGATGCTGCCCTGTAAGTTGTATAAGCCTTCTTCATGCCTTGTTATTTATTTTTCTCTTGTCTCGTCAACTTCAAAGTTTCCTTAGCTCGATCAAGTCTGCTAAGGAACTTTCTATTGCATTATTCATTTCATTCATTTTTTCAGCTACAGACTTCTGGGAGGTGTGTATTATATTTCAATCCCTTTGTTAGGCTTCCTATATTGGTCACTTAATACTTTACTTATAAATTTGAGCATTTCTCTGTTTTCTTGAAGTTCACTGAAGTGCCTTTAAAAAGTAATTTAATTTCTTTCTCAGGCTGTTCATACAGCTCCATTGCTTTATTGTCTAGCTGGAAGTTTATTTTATCCTTTTGGAGATGTCATGTTTCCTTGATTTTTCTTGTTCCTCATGGCTATGCATTGATTTCTACACTTATGTGGGTAAAGAGGTATTTATTCTAGTTCCCAAAGACTGGGTTTGTCTTTTTTTTTTCTTATTTTTTTTAATTAAGAGATTTTCTATTCATTTTACATATCAAACACAGATTCCCCTGTCTTCCCTCCTCCCATCCCCCAGCCTTCCCCCACAACCCACCCCCTATTCCCACCTCCTCCAAGACAAGGTCTCCCATGGAGAGTCAGCAGAGCCTGTTATATTCAGTTAAGGCAGGTCCAAGCCCCTCCTCCCTGCACCAAGGCGGTGCAAAGTGTCTCACCATAGACACTGAGCTCCAAAAAGCTGGCTCATGCACTAGGGACAGGTCCTGATCCCACTGCCTGGGGGCCCCCTAAACAGTTCAAGCTAAACAACTGTCTCACTTATCCAAAGAGCCTAGTCCAGTACCATGGGGGCTCCTCAGCTATTGGTTCACTGTTCATGTGTTTCCACTAGTTTGGCTAGTTGTCTCTGTACTTTTTCCAATCATGGTTTTGATCTCTCTCTCTTGTTCATAGAATCCCTCCTCTCTCTCATCAATTGGACTCCTAGAGCTCCGCCTGGGACCCAGCCATGGATCTCTGCATCTGCTTCCATCAGTCACTGGATGAGGGTTCTGTGATGACAATTAGGGTATTCAGCCATCTGATCACCAGAGTAGGTCAGCTCAGGCACCCTCTCGACCATTGCCAGTAGTCTATGGTGGAGTCATCTTTGTGGATTCCTGGGAACCTCCCTAGCACTCTGCTTCTCCCTATTCCCCTGGGGTCTTCATTTATCATGGTATCTCTTTCCTTGTTCTCCCACTCTGTTCCCGTTTCAGCTTGAACCAAAAATTAGGTGTTCATATGTGTGTGGATTAATGCCAGGGTCTTCAATTCGATTCCATTGGTCCACATGTCAGTTTTTATGACAATACCAAGCTGTTTTTATTACTGTTGGGTTTGTCTTTTAAAAAAGAGTTCTTTAATAGTAAGCTTGACCAGATACTCTGGGAAGGCTATCTAGCATAGTCTCAAAGCATTGAGTCTGTTGAGTACTTGAAGAGGCCAGAAACCCCAAGTCACTGGGGCTGACATGGGTCTGAAGGACCCTAAGACCAGGGATACAGTGGCCAGCCTGCTGCTGAAGGGTTTCTAGAACCCAGGGTTGCTGAAGTCAGCCCAGCAGGAATGTAAGCCAGAGACTGAGTCCACCATGGAAACAGAAAGCCTGGACCTTTGTGGTTTCCTCTTTACCTGAAGCAGGTCTAAAAGCTCAGTCTGAAGACATTGTCCTGAACCTAAGGCTCTAGTTACCTACTCAGTGTTAGGTCTCAGAATAGCTGGTCCAGTGTTGGGGTCCATGGCAAAGTCCTCCTCTTCCCTGTTCTTTCTATATTTGCATCTAATATACTAACTTAAGTAGTCTCTCTCTATTCTTCTGCCTGGGGTTGCGGAGGACATACAATGAACTAAACCTACAATCTTTAATAAGAAGAATAGATTATGAAATCTCAGCAAAGAAGTACATTCTCTGGGACTCGAGTACGTCTGGTTGCAGAGAAGGCAACACATAATACTCAAAAAGCGGAGTGTAAAGCATATAAAAAAAAGGTCTCGTGGTTACAAAGAAGTAGCTTAGCGGGTCAAAACAAGATCATGTGTGTTCCTGGCATAGGGGCACCTAGTTTCTTTTCAGGGGCTCACAGATATGCAGAATTGATCGCACAACTTCTGAGTTTCAAGGCGATGAGAGTCCTTTTTCAAAGCAAACACTCCAAAGAGCAGTAGATTACACTCAGCCCACAAAATACTTGCTTTCTTTCCTTGACTTAAGAGATGACCATTTCCAGGTTAGAACAAGAGAAAAAAAGTATATAATGTATAGTATTGCTTTGTGTTCGATCCTATAAAATAAAAAAAAAGTCAGGTGGCTACAAATGCTATCTTTGTCAACATTTATCTAACATAGAACTGACAGTCTTATCTTGGTTGGGATACTCTCCTCTCTGGGGAAGAACAAGATGGAAGAAATAAGGCCTGAAATTTAAAAAAAAAATCTCAACAATAGTACCTGAGTCAACAAAAGTAGAGAGGGGATCCCAGTGGGAAGAACATAACAACCAGACTGTCTTTGAATACCTCCTGACCTTTAGCAAAGAGTATTTCCTTTGTGACACCAAGAGGAGGGAGAAATCTGCCCCTATTGTCTTCCTGTCCGACCCATGAAGCCTCACAGCACAGCCACCAGAAGTCCTCGACCACACATGTTCTCCAAAGAACGAACAGACAGCTCCCATACTGCTCCCAGACAGTGAAGACTCCAAACGCATCGAGACCTTAGCTTTGACCTTCACATCAGCTCTCCATGGAGGCAGGGGCGCTCCTTGGAGAGGCATCCTGAAATGGAAGCTACAACCCAGAAGGCTGGAACTGAACTTCTCTTTGTTCCCCCTCGCCAAAATGCTGATTTGCAAGCTAACCAACCACTGAAAAGGGGATTAACCTGTCATCCTTAGCAGCCCCATCTGACAGCTTGGGAACCATCCTTCCTTTCATTGTTTTCTGCTTTTAGCATCTCGCTCCTGAGTGTTGCTATAAGGGCTGTCTGCTGATGTAGTATTAAGACAGTAAATAAAATGACTTATAGATCATAAAATCTATAGTCATCAAGGGAACATTTCCAATATAAAGAAATATGTTTATTACACCTCTCCTTCCGACCTAAGCATTTATATGGTTACCTCAGGCCCAGACTTCCCAGTACTTTAAGCCAATCAGATTGGCTTCCTTACCCTAATTTTTCCAGCACTGGAAATATTCTTTTCCATTATGTGAGATTTCCTCCACTCCAGCAGATATTTATTTAAATATGCAAACCATGGTGCCTTGTGGCATTCTGTTATACATGAGTATAGACACATACACACACACACACACACACACACACACACACACACACACACACGTGCACATGCATGTACACACATACCGCCTTTATCTTATCTAGGTCTTCCTTCTTCTCATACCCTACCTCCAGGTGATAAAACCAGCATCCATTCAGGTTGAGCAAGGAAAGTTTTTAGATGGTGAGAGTGGACAAGGAGAGTATATAGATAAACCTTCAAGAGGAGGAAATAGCTAGTCTAAAAATAGACCATTTTAAAGACAAACATGCTGTTAGGATTCATACCTGCTAGTCTAACTTCTCAACATACTGTACTACAAGAATTTCTGTGTCTTCTTTTACCCTTGAGAATAATTTCTAAAAAGCCCCACTCTGTTCTCAGAATCCACTGCCTTCCATATGCTGTTCTCTGGGAAAGGGTAAGAAAAAAAATCTAATCACACATGCTCTGTGCTAGGCTGGAGTACTCCACACTTTCTGCTCTCGCTGACACATCCTTTATCCTTCTCTCTGTACTCAAAGCCTCTGTGAAATATGCACTGGCCCTGGAAGACTTGAGGAGCTCCCATCCTAAAGTCTTTCCGGCTCTCTAGTGCCCAAAGGGACAGCTCCAACTAGTATACCAGAAGCCTGTTCACCTGTCTGCCTTCCTGCTGCTCTATAATCTCCTGGAGGTCAGACACTCTGGCTTCCTCTCTTCCTTCTTCTAGAAACTCACCCATAGCCAGACACTTATGATATCACTATGTGATAGATTCTACTGGATAGATGAAACTCCAAAATGATAGATTATCCCCATAGAAGCATGAACCTTAGACTGTCAAGGCTGGGAAGAACCACAGATTTAGAATACTCCATGACTTCTTTTCTTTTTTTCTAAGATACATTTTATTCTAAACTATGTATGTGTATCTATCTGTGTAGGTATGTGAAGGTGAGTGCAGGTGCCCACAGAGGCCAAAAGAAGGCATCAGATCCTGTGGACCTGGAGTTCCAGGTAATTGTGAGCTGCCCAAGGTGGGTGCTTGGAGCCAAGCTCTGTCCTCTATAGGTGCAGTATACACTGTTAACCACTGAGCTATCTCTCCAGGCTGTTAATACCCTCATTTCAAAGATACGGCTGACAACAAGGTGATTGACTTAAATCTACACAATCTTTCTTCCACAGAACTGTATATTCCTATTCACTCATAGTGGTGGGAAAGTACGCACACACGCAGCACACCAGGCACTGCAGGCACTGTGGGAGTAAAAGACAATGATGCTTCCTCCTGCACTTTACAGTGTAGAGGAAATACAGCAAATCCATGGATAAGTAGACAGGACCAGGGACAGGGTGAGGCTATTCAAGTCAGGGCTCAATTTTGCTTTCATTCTAAATTCATACTTTGTTAGTCAATGACTTTGAGTCTTGTTATTCATTTTAAGTTTTGCACTAAATTGCATGATTTGACATGATTCCTGGGATTTGAAAAACACTTTGCACATTTTGTTGCTAAAACAAGTACCTCGCTCACCTCAAATGAGTTTCCAGACCTATAACTGAAAATTCAAGTGAGGGAGGAGCAAATGCCCAAGTCTCTATGACACACACCTTCACATACATTTTATGAAGCACAGTCTTGCCAGCTCATTCTTTAATCCCTGAAACAACTCACACTCCCCAAATGAGAAAGTCATCTCTTAAAATGTGCCAGTCTACTAGATCCTTTTGGTAGTTCTTTATTAATTATGCCAAGTTTCATTTTTAAGTAAAGTCTTATGTTTGCAGGTCATGTAAATGACCAACTCCTAAGATTTGTGACATGAGAAGGGTGCTGTGGGGTAGAGCACATCTGTCAAGCATGAGTTCTCCTTGCATATTATTACCAGTGCTGTTCTTCTGAAGTGGCCCAGAAACTGTATCATTATCAATAATGATACCACCTTTGGAATAAATTCAAGGAACACAAAGGGAGAAAATGAAACCATGTAAAGGGGCCAAGTGACCACTGCAAGTAGTCAGTTACCAAGACTGCTGAGAAGACAGCAAATTTGCAGGTCATATGGTTAGTGGCTTACACACCTTCCTTGTACAGAGCCCTTGACACACTAAAGTGGCCCACAGATACCCTCTGACTTCAAGGTGGCCCTTTGACCCAGCAGTTAGAATTATGGGCACAGAATGAGATTTATAGATCCCGTGTTGGTATCACCAATGACCTGCAGAATTACCTGTGCAACCAGCTTGACCTTCCTACATGTCAATCAAAGAGCTATGTGGCTGCTACACTTCCAGGGGCTTGTCGGAAGCTGGATGCTTTCAGAAAGCAAATAAACAAGGCAAGACTTTTTTTCTAAAGGACTGGCAAGTGCCGGGTTGCAGTACTCAAGACAATCTCAATTAGTGGGTGGGAGTAACAGACAGCAGTGAAGGGTCCTATTGCATGAAGACTGCTCAGCTCAGTTTACCACAGCCTGCCCACATCAGCTCTAAAACAAAAAGAGCAGCGGGGAAGATGGCTCAGTGGGTAAGGGCACTTGCTATGGAAGCATGAGGACCCGAGTTTAAATCCCAAGCACTCATGAAAATAAACAAAAATAATGCAAAAAAAGACTTATTCATATTAATATAATGTGTCATATGATGTGTTAAGGCTGACATCATCCTAGTGTTAAACTTCATGGAATATTGGCGTTGCTTTTTTTTTCCGCCCAATATAACACACCTGCCTGGATTAAAATGCCAGCAAGCCACTGACCAGCTAGTAGGTGTAGATGAGTCAGCCACCTGTGGCAGGTTTGTCCCGTGGGCTTTTTCTGAGGATCAAGAGAACACATAGGAGTCTCTAATATAACATTGGGTATGTAGGGAACACACTAAATACAAGCAGGGAGGGGGAAGAAGATGGCCAAAGTGAAAAGAGCTTCTGACTCACTTTAATGCTGTTCCCAACACCTAGAACAATATCCAGGATGCAGCAGGCATGGACAGATGTTTGGATGGATAATGAGTGTTACACAAGCCAAGTACTGTACCAAATAGATGAATGGGGGTGTGGAATAAAGACAGCAATAAAAAGACATGTTCCCAGCCCATGGGGACCAAGTCATTTCTTAGGGCCCATAAATTTATGTGTATTTTTTACCTTTAGCCACTGTTTCCACACAAAGTGCCCAGTGAGTATACACTCCACTCTGTTCATTGAGAAGATCCCTTGTCAGTGTCTCTCAAAGTCAACCTGGAGATTGTATTGCAAATGCCCCACATAGCATGTCCAACTATGCATAAACTTAATTTGGCTTTTATTTCTCCTCCTTCATCTGATCTTCAGAACGACAGTACAGCCTAAGAATATAGCTCAGCTGGTAGGGTAGAATTAGTGTGCACAAAGCCCTAGCTTTGATCTACAACACTGCATAAACCCAGGAACAATACATGCCTATAATTCCAGCAACTGAGAAATAGAAGCAATAAGATCAGAAGTTCAAGGTTATCCTCAGCTATATTATCAGTTTTGAGACCAGTCTGGACTACATGAGACCCTGTCTCAAAAATAAAGTGGATAGTACATCTAGCCAAAGTTGCAAGGTCAGGGATGGGGCTATTGCAATAGTAGGGGACGACAAAAATTTCTAGACTACTTGTTTATGTATCTGGCTTATACCTTTGGCATATACAGTCTACTCGTGAATTGTCATGGGCTGTTGGAGCCCACTGGGATGTTGGCTCTGGAATCAGAATTGTCTTCTCATTTTAGACCCAAGCATGTTTGTTTCAATGTGTGTTTCAAGGCCTCCTGTTTAGATAGAGATGGGCTGCCCCTCCCTGATGACCAGATGGCCTAGGTCTCCTCAGAGAGCACGAGAGTTGACAAGCCCTTCCAGCAAACACTACCAATGTAAATTACTAAGTTATATATATGAATATAAACTTTGTTTCTTATCCCATTGGAATTCAGTGCATTTGTCAAATCACTGGTCACATGTCACATTCCTGAAATCATGTTAATCTAGTAAATACCATGCCTGGAACAGGAGTGATGGGTTTGGGAAGGTCTTTTTCTTCTCTTCCAGGGCACACTAGGTTTCCCAACTGGACAAACTGGAGAGTTCATAGACAAGATACTGACAATACCACTCCAGAGTCATGTAGATACTTAAAAGTAGCTGTGATGGTAGCCATGCCCTTCACTGTCCTGCAGTGAAATACCGTCTTTGATTTACTCTACTTTGAATTGAGGAAGGAGTGGAATTACAATCACAGAGCTTCCTGTTGGCTTTCATCACCATGACAACCCTGAGCATAATTTACATTGAAGGTGAGGGAAAATGACCTCCAGGAGTTATTGTTGTAGTAATGGACCTGCTACAAATTGGACTTTGCACAGGACTCTAGTCTCTGAACTCTATACACCTCCACTCTCAATCTCCAGGTATACATCTAAGTATCAGGTCCCCCGATACCAATGACAAGTTGAGTCCTTTATCCAACCAAAGTTTGAGCTTCTCCTGTCTCCAGCATGCTGCTACCAGAGTAAATGCTCAGGAGACTCATGAGGGAAGACTTAGTAACACCTTTGTTGTGTGCATTTCCAGAGTGTCTTGGAGTCCTCTCCCCTGGAGACCTAACTCCTCTTTAATCAATGGATTCTAGCTTTTCAAAAACTAGGTCAGGACTGGAAACTGATCAAATGATCAAGGCTCTTTTGGAACAACCTTCCACAGCTTCCTGAGGTTTCTTTTCATTGGACCCTTTTGACTGACTGAAACACCTCACTGCACACCATAGCACAGACCCTGTGTTGAATTAAGCATATCCCAGCTCTCGGTGGGTCAGAACCTCTGTGCTGCCAATCTGACCTTGCCACTCATTCTGATAATTGCATCCACCTGGCTGCTGTCATTTTCAGGCTCTGTCCCTCCTGTCGCTGCCAGAGAGCCTGCTTTTGCAATAGCATCCCCTGCCCCTCATATGGTTTGGAAGAGAGCTGTGGCTTAGAATTCCACTGGGAATGCAGGAGACTTGAGGTGTTTTTTATGGAAAAGTCATTAGCGTCCCTCGTTTTATCTTCCCAGTTTGCCCCACGCCCCTTGTCACACAGCTTCCCAGGAGAGATTGAAATGAATCTGCTGAAGATCAGGAGAAACTGTGAAACAAGGGAGTCTAAAAGCTTGAAGTTACAGCTTATAAACCGTGGTAAGCATGACTGAGAAATCCACCTTAAGGGTCTCTAGCCATTCACTCATAAAGGTCAGGGGGTGAGTATGGTTAAAGTCTCTTGGATGCCAGGCATGAGCTAGAGGGAAAACAAAGAGAAGCAATCTGCAGTATTCCTTCTTTAATAGCAGCTAACAGCACTGTCTGGATGGTGAGAAGCTGTCAGGAAACCAGGGTCTGAACCATGAATTTCCCTGGGAATGATGGTAGAGATTCAAAACAACAGCATTTCTCTCTCTGTGTGTGTGTGTGTGTGTGTGTGTGTGTGTGTGTGTTTTAATTAATCCTTGCTTTGTAAGAAACACAGTAAAATAGCACGTCTGAATATGGAATGGACACCAAAGAAGATGCCACTAACTCCCACGGAAACAAGTCAGTTCTGATTGTTCACTAAGCCCAAGTGGAAGTCAGGTCTAAATACTTGTCAGAATTGAAAGAACAGACCCATACAAATCTACTCTTTCACCTTTTTACCCTTCTACCCTCTCACATCCAATAGCTGGAGTCCTATGAATTAAGTTAACAAAAAAAGCAATTTAAAAGGAAAAAAAGCATACAGTTTTGTCAATATTTATGTGGATGACAGTTCAAAGAATAAAGGTGAAACTCAAGCACACTTTGGGGTTTGTGTATCCTTTTATTATAAGGGAAGATATGCAGGCTTCAAAGGAAGGTAAATTATAGGGTGATGGCTGAGAATACATGGTGGAAACTAACAGGGTGGAAGCGACTCTGGTAAAGTCTGCTTATACAAAGTTACCTTGGTTCCAGTGTCTCATCTTCAATGGCATTCTCTTCCTCCTGGAATAAGGGGCACCTTCCTCAAGACAAACTGTGTGCTTGGCCTTTAGACAGATAATAGGAAGGCAGTGAACTCTTTTCACATTTGTTGATTCTCGATTGCCTTTGGCTTAAAATAACTTGGCATCAACCTAGTGTATTTTGGATGGACATATTCTAAGCCCCTTCACTCTCTCCACCCAAACTCGGGGGAAAAGCAAAACATATTAATCATGAACAGACCTTGGGGGAAGTGAAAAAAAGTGCCGGGCTCTTTGCGATCTGAGAGCATGAAGGTGGCCTATAAGAACCTGCTTGATCTTGCCAGGTACCTGGAAGGAACTGCTGGCATTGTGAGACTGTTCCTATGTACAACTCTGTGCACTGTGGCCACTTTAACCAAAAGAGGGTTGAGGGTATGAGAGTGGGCAAAATAGAGTTGTTTGTGGATCGTGTTCTGTGAGTCCCAGCTGCATGGCCTATCAATTACTGCTTTCACTTTTTTCTTAAAATTAATTTTAGAGCAATTACATTTTGTAGCTATCATCTTTAGCTCACTGGAGCTATCCTTGTTTATCTTGTGGGAGTGGAGAAAATTAATATTTGGGAAGTGTTTATTGATTTCTTCGTCTATGCCTTGGGATGGATTTGGAGTATATGAGGTTTCTATTGTCTGTTTTGTTTTGCTTTCCTTACAGCTGCTCTTAAAAGTACAAATGCTACTGAATTGTATAGTTTATACAACTCAGGGCTCTGGGTTTATTAACCATCTGACACTGTAAAAAATCATTTTGAAATATTTCTCTGGCTTTTCCATGGGCTTTCTAGTCCGGGGAGAGAAATCTCTGAACTTCTCAATTCTCTCCTCTAATGTACAGGGAACATAGGCAGGATGGTTTGGGGAAAACTTGACATATGTCATATGTCATAATAAAATTAATTCTTTACAGAAAAACGCATATAGTAACAGTCAAATAAAGCCGTTAAACCAGTTCCTTCTTTGAGAACAGGAACGGAGTAAGCTAAAGGGAGAAGAGTGTGATCTAGATCTCTCCAGGACAACTGGATTACATTACCACTGTTCTCCCAGAGTCAATTAGTAAAGAAACGGACATCTTAATAATATGTTTTTTAAATCCAAAGCACACTGACAATGCCCATCACACAAGAGATGCTCAATACCCATTTGTTAAATAAACAGCAGCTACAATATAGAATCCAGGTACTCAGATACCAGTAAAAAATACCAGTGTGCTGGCCACCAGCTATCAACACAGTGCTGAGAGCTGTGTAGACATGCGGAGCAGAAGCAGACAGTTAAAGCAATAGCCTAGATCTTCACATCTCCCTAATACATCACATTATGGTTTTCATAACACATCATTGCATAAAATTATCTTGTTCAATTTATTTTCAGTACAGTTTGAAATGTTTGTGTTATAAATACCTACATTAGCTGAGTATTCACACATAGACAACCAGCTCAGTGATTAGCATCACTCTTTGTTCCCTACTCTCATCTTTTCGGATATGGCTAGGTTTTTGATTCAGATCCAGCCATGTTAAGAATCTAAGATACTCTACTTTGTTGGCCAGTCTGTTTGACTTCCTAGTTTTAGGCCAGAGTAGCTGAAAACCTGGAGCGTACTGAAGTACAGGGAGGGATGCTTGTGGAAGGGGGAATTGGGATGGGGCATGGAAGTTGCTAGACAAAAAGGCAGTATCCTTGAGTTAGAGGATGGGTAGTGGGCCCCAGGGCAGCACCCACACTTCTTCAGGACACATTATTGCCTTCTCCTAGAATGGAATGAGAGGGTGGGGATGTAACCTCCTTGGATGGAGCCAAGGTCAGGGCTCCAGAGAAGACTCTGTAACAGTGACTATCACCTGGCCAAGGATGAAAGCATGAAAATGTCAGTGCTCAGAAAACACCTGAATAGCCCTCTATAACAGTGAGTCTAGAGGATAAATGGATAGAAGTACCATGGAAGGCAATTCTTCATCCCATAATGCCGTAGGTAGAATTGATCAAAGACTTACACTTATCCAGAAACTGCACTGAGTGCTTTACACTTTGACAGTCTATGTCTACAACCCTGTGGATTAGGTCTCACTACCAGTGTTCTTGTTTTCATATAAAGAGTTTTCCAATGCTTATACCTTTGACATAATAACTCAATTTCTAAGAATCCTCTCTTCAAAAATGACACTTACTACAAAATCCTCCACCCAGTAAGATGATCAGCAACATGATATTTATTATTTCAAAACTTGAGAGATAGTAACTAAATGTCCAATGAAAGAAAAACGTTTGAAGTACATCTAAAAAACTGATTTTTTTATTTTTATATACATTAAAAATACTGTTTTGACAACATGAAAAACTGTAGCAGAGGTGTGGCAATATTTTAATTGGGCTGAAATGTGATTTTATTTGTATGTTAATAAATAAAGTTTGCCTGGAGATCAGAGATCACATAGCGAGGTCACATAGCAAGCCATAAACAGAAGTTAGGTGGTGGTAGCACATGCCCTTAATCTGATCACATGGCAAGCAGAGCCTCTGTGTGGTCAAGGACACAGCCAAGCGTGGTGACAGGAGCCTTTAATCCCAGTACCAACCATAGAGACTTAGACGTCTATATAGACAGGCAGTGATGAGGAAGTGATGTGGCTGAGCTTAGAGCCAATAAGAGGCAGAACAGGAAGGCAATAAAAACACAAGTTAGACAGGAAGAAGCTCTCTCTGTGGAAGCTGCTGTGTGGTGGTAAGCTAAGGCTAGTCGTGGCTATTTGCTCTGATCTCTTCGGCTATTACCTCTGTATTTGGCTCTGTGTTTCTTATTTAATAAGACTGTTTAGAAATTCGTCTACACAGAGGCTTTGGAGTTTGGTATAGTAAATCCCCACTCCCACCCTAGCTTTTTTTAAAACATGGGTTAAAAGGATTTTAATTTTCCAAAGTATGAGCAATTTGTTTGTTTGTTTGTTTTACATCCTGACTGCAGTTTTCCATCCCTCCTCTCCTCCCATTCCCTACCCAGCTTTCCACCATCCACCACCCAATCTACTCCTCCTCTGTTTCTGTTCAGAAAGGGGCAGGCCTCCCATGGGTATCAACAAAGCATGGCATATCACGTTTCAGTACGACTAAGCACCTCCGTTGTATTTAAGCTGAGCAAAGCAATCCATTATAAGGAATAGGTTCCCAAGAGCCAGCCAAAGCATTAGGGACAGTCCCTGTTCCCATTGTTAGGAGTCCCACAAATAGACTAATCTACACAACTGTCACATATATGTAGAGGGCTTACGTTGATCCCATGTAGGCTCCTGGTTGTTGGTTAATACTCTATGAGTTCCTATGAGCTTATTATTTGTTTCTGTGGGTTTTCTTGTGGTGTCCTTGACCCCTCTGGCTCCTACAATACTTCTTCCCTCTCTTCAGCAGGATCCATAAGCTCAGCCTAATGTTTATCTGTTTCCATCAACTACTGGATGAAGGCTCTCTGATGACAATTGGGGTAGTCACCAATCTGATCACAGGAGACAGCAAGTTCAGGCTACATATCCACTATTGCTAGAAGTCTTACATGGGGTCACCCTTGTAGGTTCATAGAAGTATCCCTTCTAACTGTTCCCTGAAAGCATCCCTTCCCTGTCATTTCTTTCAGTACTCTCCCCCTCCACCCACCCACCCCCAACCCACTCTCTCAAGTTCCCACCACTACCTGCTCCCAGTCTACCCAGAAGATATCTTCTATTTCCTCTTCCCATGCATCCCCCCTTGGTCCCTCGTTGTTACATAGCCTCTCTGAGTCTGTGGATCGTAGTCTGGTTATCCATTACTTTATAGTTAGTATCCAATTATGAATGAGTAAATACTATGTTTGTCTTTCTGGGTCTGGGTTACTTCACTCAGGATGACTTTTTTCTAGTTCCATCCATTTGCCTGCAAATTTCCTGGTGTCCTTGTTTTTAACAGCTAAATAATACTTCATTGTGTATATATACCACATTTCTTTACCTATTCTTCAGTTGAGGGGCATCTAGGTTGTTTCCAGGTTCTGGCTATTATGAATAAAGCTGCTATGAACATAGCTGAGCAAGTGTCCTTGTGGTATGATTGAGCATCCTTTGGTTATATGCCCAGGAGTGGCTGGGTCTTGAGGTAGATGATTCTCAATTTTCTGAGAAACTACCATATTGATTTCCAAAGTGGCTGTACAAGATTGCACTCCCATGAGCAATGGAGGAGTGTTCCCCTTGCTCCACATCCTCTCCAGCATAAGCTATCATTTGTGTTTTTGATCTTAGCCATACTGACAGGTGTAAGATGGAATCTCAGAGTTATTTTGATTTTCATTTCACTGATGGCTAAGGATGTTGAATATTTTTTCAATGTTTCTCTGCCATTTGAGATTATTCTGTTGAGAATTCTCTGTTTAGGTCTGTACCCCATTTTTTAATTGGATTGTTTGTTTGGTTGTTTTTTTTTATGTCAAGTTTCTTGAGTTCTTTACATATTTTAGAGATCAGCCCTCTATCAGATGTGGGGTTGATGAAGATCTTTTCCCATTCTGTAGGCTGCCATTCTGTCCTGTTGACCATGTCCTTTGCCTTACAGAAGCTTTTCAGTTTTATGAGGTCCCATTTATTAATTGTCATTCTTAGTGTCTGCACTACTGGGGTTCTATTCAGAAAGTCATCTCCTGTGCCAATGTGTTCAAGGCTTTTCCTCACTTTCTCTTCTATCAGGTTCAGTGTAACTGGATTTATATTGAGGTCTTTGATCCACTTGGACTTGAGTTTTATGCAAGGTAATAGATTTGAATCTGTTGCATTCTTCTACATGCCAACATCCAGTTATGCCAGCACCATTTGTTGAAGATGCTTTCTTTTCTCCATTGTATAATTTTGACTTCTTTGTCAAAAATCAAGTGTCCATAGGTGTATGGGTTTATGTGTAGGTCTTTGATTCAATTCCATTGATCAATGTGTTTGGTGTTATGCCAATATTGTGCTGTTTTCATTACTATAGCTCTATAGTAAAGCTTGAGATCAGGCATGGTGATACCTCCAGTGGTTCTTTTATTTTACAGCATTGTGTTAGCTGTCCTGGGTTTTTTGTTTTTCCATATGAAGTTAACTGTTGTTCTTTTAAGATCTGTAAAGAATTGTATTGGAATTTTGAATCTGTAGATTGCTTTTGGTAAGATGACCATTTTTACTATATTAACCCTAATTGATCCATGAGCATAAGGGATCTTTCCATCTTCTAATACCTTCTCCAATTTCTTTCTTCAAAGACTTGAAGCTCTTGTCATACAGGTCTTTCACTTGCCTGGTTAGAATTATCCCAATATATTTTATATTGTGTCTGACTATAGTGAAGGGTGTCATTTCCCTGATTTTTTTTCCTCAGACCTTTTATCATTTGTATATAAGAAGGCCACTGATTTTCTTTTCTTTTTTTTTTCTAAGTTAATCTTGCATCAGATCACTTGACTAAAGGTGTTTATCAGCTGTAGGAGTTCCCTGGTAGATTTTTTGGAGTTGCTTATGTATACTATCATATCATCTGCAAAAAGCAAACATTTGGCTTCTTGCTTTCCAATTTGTATCCCCTTGATCTCCTTTTGTTGTCTTATTGTTCTAGCTAGAACCGAGTACTATATTGAATAGATTTGGAGAGAGTGGACAATCTTGTCTTGTACTTGATTTTATGGAATTGTTTTGAGTTTCTCTCCATTTAATTTGATGTTGCCTGTTGACTTGCTGTATGTTGCCTTTTTTATGTTTAGGAATGTCCTTTGTAGCCCCGATCTCTCCAAGACTTTTATCATGAAGGGGTGTTGGATTTTTGTCAAAGGCTTTTTCCACATCTACTGAGATGATCATTTTTTTCTTTCAGTTTGTTTATATGGTGGATTGTAGCTGGAGAATTTCTCTCCAGCTCCCGCCACCAAGTCCCGCCAGTCCCAGAGCCCACTTATAAAATAAACACACGAACTCTTACATTATTTAAACTGCTTGGCCATTAGCTCAGGCCTGTCACTGTCTAGCTCTTACTCTTATATTTAGCCCATTTCTATTAATCTTTACTTTGCCACATGGCTCATGGCTTACTGGTACCTTACATCTTCCTTCTCCTGGCGGTGGCTCCAGGCAGTCTCTCTCTTCCCTTCCTGTTCCCTCAATTCTCTTCTCTGTTAGTCCCGCCTATACTTCCTGTCTGGCTATTGGCCAATCAGAGTTTATTTACATATAGCGATATCCACAGCACTGGATTGCATTGACAGATTTTCATATATTGAACCATCCCTGCATCTCTAGGATGAAGCCCACTTGATCATGGTGGATGATCTTTTTGATGTGCTCTTGGATTCAGTTTGCCAGTATTTTATAGAGTATTTTTGCATTAATGTTCATGCCTCAAAGTTTTGGTGAAATTAAAAGATAGAAAACTTCCTATTCAGAATAATCACAACAGCACAAATTTAAAACTGCATATAGAGGATTTTCCAGCTTAAAATAGCAGGCTGAATATGCATCATTATTTTTGCCAGAAAGGATATATTTAGTATATAAAAATAAAAATGAACTGGGAGCTACATATGTTAAATCAAAAAAGTTCAATATGAATTTAAAAGGATATGGACAAATAGCATCTTCAAGCCCCATCACAATACGGCCAAAAGCCTATGTGATAGTTTTATTTACAAGCATTTCTCAGAAGGCCTCAGCACAGTCCAGATCTCCATGCTATTATTCATTTAGAGGCAGCCAGAGTCCTAACATCACTTACTCCTTAAAGGGCAGTTTCTTGTATCTGGGACTAACATACAAATCAGAACAGGTCTGTCATATGCTCCCACTAGAAAACAGATGCAGCAAAAAGCAAAGTCGGCTGCTTCAAGGAAGCTGCTCCATCCAGTCTGATTATCAGAAAGGGAGCAATAATTGAAACTAATTGAAAATTTCCGTACGGCCATGACTGCAATGGTATATAAGAGACTATAATGTGTACCAAAAGGTAAATCTATGAAATAAGAAAAAGACATGTTCTTATTCATTTTAATAGGTAGCCATCTCGTTGGATTTTTGAGTATTTCAAAGTACACTTGGACCAAAAACATGTAGAAGTATGTATATAAAAGCACAAATAATGTATATACATGTGTACATACATATTATTAAAATTATGAACTACTCCTTTGAAATATGAAGAAAAAAACGGTCCTCACAGTCTATTTCAGGAAGGCTGACCAGCTGCTGGGCACGGGTCACAACAGACAAGTGGAAGGAGAGCCCTACTGCCATTAACACCAGACATCACAATGACCCATTAAAACGAGGTTCCAGCAGGTGCTCTAGGGTGAGAAACCACCTGTGCGCTGAAGAATAAGGGGAGCTGAGTGATCTGACCCCTCAACCTTTAGAAGAGTAAACCTCATGCAGATCTTATTAATTATGATGAAGTCCTGGTAAGGCACACATAAATGTCCACTCATTTGAACCTATCAGTCCACCACATCATAATGGCAAAACAATGGGATCAGTAATCATAATGGCAAAGCCAGGGGCAGATGTCTAATCTAACAACGAGAAGCTTGCATTTATATCTCCTTTGACTTTATTACCAAGGCCCAGGACCTAAGCAGTAGGATACCAATAAAGAACCTAAAACTTCCCCTTATCTGAAACTGTATTTTTTTCTTTGAGTATGATAGGAATAATTATAACCCTAAAAAGACATAAAACAATCTGGTTAAATGACTACAAACAGTACAGGAAGTGGGAGAAATTCTCTTTAGATAAAAGAGTCATCGATGATATCTACGCCTTAAACTGAATTTTTAATCAGACTGTAAAAATTTGTCTAGTGATAATTAACATGTGTATGTATGTTGCCTTCCATCATTTGGGTATGCAATAGCTCAGGCATGTGCAACCTACCACCCAGGAGCCACATGCACCTCAGGATGGCTATGAACGTGGTCCAACATTAAACCATGAACTTACTTCAAAATAAGAATTTTTGCATGAGAGAGTGTACTCTGTAGATGACAACATCATGTTTCAATGTCCAAAGGTTGGACCTGTCAGCCAGATCCATTAACCTTGTAATTAGAAAAGTGGCCGGGTGGTGGTGGCGCATGCCTTTAATCCCAGCACTTGGGAGGCAGAGGCAGGCGGATTTCTGTGTGTTCGAGGCCAGCCTGGGCTACCAAGTGAGTCCCAGGAAAGGCACAAAGCTACGCAGAGAAACCCTGTCTCGAAAAACCAAAAAAAAAAAAAAAAGAAAAGAAAAGAATGTATTCCATTTTTATAAGCAATATCTGAATTTGGGGAAGATATGTCTTATTAAATTAAAAAGTATCAGTCTATCAATTCTGTAAGCATTGTACAAATATTTAGAAGTCACAAGGTTATTTGTAGTTAAGTTAATAAAACTAAAAAATCAGGCTTCACATCAACTACAAATCAGTGTTTTTTTAGTTTTATTTTGTTTTGTTTTGTTTTTCTAAGCACAAAGATTTCTTGGCTACTAACAAACTTATTTATAGTTATTGTTTTTCCATCCAAAGATTTAAAATAGTGGGGAGAAAATTAAAAATCACAAGGCTGAGAATGCAGCTTAGTGGTAGAGAGTATGAGCAAGGCCATGGGTTCAGTCCCCAGCACTGAAAACTAAAGCAAGTCACAACTTACAACAGGAAAAGAAAAGGAGCAGAGAATCATATTTTGAAATGTTTCTTGAGTGCAAGAAGATAGAAACAAGTGATGAGGAGGAGGGGAGAGTGGGGAGGAGAGAGTGGGGAGGAGAGAATGGAGGGAAGAGTGGAGGGGAGAGTGAGGATGGGAAAGTGGGGAGGGGAAAGTGGGGAGGAGACAATGGAGGGGAGAGAGGGGAGGGGAGAGTGGAGAGGAGACAACGGAGGGGAGATTGGGGAGGGGAAAGTGGGGAGGGAGCAAAACTTTGGACTGACAGTTCCTCACAATCTTCTCTACTCCAAAATTGAAAGAAGAGAAATTGAAGGAAACATCTGAGAATAGACTGACTGGTGAGAATACCAGGCTATTTTTAAAGGAAGCAAGAAAAGAGACAGCAAAATTCAAGGAAATGAAGTATCCAGAGTGAGAAATGAAGTATCCAGAGTGGGAAATGAAGTATCCAGAGTGGGAAATGAAGTATCCAGAGTGGGAAATGAAGTATCCAGAGTGGAGTTTTAAGTATTAAACAATGAGCTCTCAGACAAGCTACACCTCCCTGTGTCCAAAACTCCTTCCCAGTAGGCAACTGGTTATCCTGCCACAAAGCTTACCTGACAAATTTATATTTCTTCCTCATTACCATTACTTAAAAAAAAAAAGGTAGCCATAAGCACTAAATTTAGAGTCAGATGAGAATTCTGAGACCTAGCCCTCCACCCTCAGCCAGGTGGAAAAATGTAGGAACGTGGAAAAACCGCAGGACTGGACAGTTGTATGTGGATACCCTGACCTGGGATTCAGTGCTTTCAGTAACTATGACAACAAGGGGAGTGAGTGTTCCATGCACAATTCAAGAGCAAGACACATAATGTGCAAGATCAATACCACAACCACAAACACAAAATTCTGAAGACTTATCCTAATCAGGGTTGTTATTGCTGCGGTGAAACACCATGACCAAGCAACTTGGGCAGGCGGGTATTTGGTTTACATTTCCATATCACTGTTCATCATTGCCAAGAAGTCAAGACAGGAACTCAAAAAGGGCAAGAATCCTAGAGGCAGGAACTGATGCAAAGGCCATGGAGGGGTACTGCTTACTGGTTTGCTCCTCGTGTCTTGCTCAATCTGCTTTCTTATAGAACCCAAGACCATCAGCCCAGGGATGGTACCACCCACCCAAAATAAATGAGGTCCTCCCCCATAAATCACTAATTAAGAAAATAACCTATAGCTAGGTCATTTTCTCAATTGATGTTCCCTCCTTTCAGATAACTCTAGCTGTGTCAGTCTGACATAAAACTAGCCGCCACAACTTACAAATGAAATTTTAAGAAAAGATGTTTTTACCAGACTCTGGTATTAGGTTCAGAGTCCTTCTCACAATCAAATCTGTAGAACAAAATTTTTTATCCATTTGAAAAACTTTAAGATATTCATTTATAACCATAAAATAACCACTGCTTGAATAATCAAGATTCAGAGTCTTTCAGACTATAGTTGAGATGAACACAACTTGTTAACTAAAAAGGAAAGGTACAGAGAAACATGGAAGGCTAGAGGCACTCTTCTTTCTGCCTTTCTTCCTTCCTTCCTTCCTTCCTTCATTCCTTTCTTTCTTTCTTTCTTTCTTTCTTTCTTTCTTTCTTTCTTTCCATGGAAAGAGGAACTTGTTTGAGAGTTCACACAACTCTAGTGTCTGGCTTAATAATGCCTTACTCTATCTGGGCCATTCAAATGAAACACCTTAGGCTAGATAACTTAACAACAGAAATTTGTTGCTAATAGTTCTGGAGCCTGAGAAGTCCAAGGGCTAGCTTCCAGAAGAGTCAAATGTCTGGTGACAGCTTGCTTTCTGTTTATCAAAGGACCCTGTCGCTGTATCATTGTACAGAGTGGAAGGGGTGGACAACAGACTTCACTCAAGCCCTTTTCATAAACACATGAAACCTGTTCAGGAGCAAGGCGACCTCGTGCCTTAACCACTTACCAAAGGCCACCAATCTTTCATGCTATCACACTGGGCACTAAGCTCCAAGGATTTCAGGGAACACCACCTTTCATGTGACAACATGCTTGTACATGTAGCAGCATCAAGAAGCTATGTGTTGAGTGGATGAAGTAAACGATTAGGATTCACAGTCAGCATTATTTAGAGTTACATACTTTACTCCCTCCCTTTCTTAGAATAACTGAGAGTTGTATATTTTCCACGATTGCTTCCAGTCCTTACTTCCACCCTACAGGCCCTAAAATGTGGCCAAAGGTTGGCATTTGTTTTTTAATGAGAGAACCAGTTTGTTCTCTGTGAGTGCTTATCATATTCCCAGCATTCTGCAGCGTGCTCAGCATATTAACTCCTTTAATTCCCACAAAAAGCCCTGATTAGATTACTCTTCTCTTTTCATCTTCATGACAGAAAACTGAGGCACAGAAGGACTAAAGAAAATGGCAGAGGCAGCCTGCACTCACCCTACCTCTGAACACATCGCTGTCCTCCACAATTTCATCACAGACATCCATCAACTGGACTTTAGGCCTTGACTGGAGAAGTAACTGTGTGTCTTCTGTCTTCTTAGAATAAATCACAGTGGTGACCCCATAAGTGATGACTTGTTGGGAGGAGTTCTGCTGACCCTCAACCATAAAACTAGATTCCGAGAAGAAGGGAGAAGTGCCGCCAATGGTGAGTGATGGATGGTGGGTTATTAGAAATGAAGAGAAGCCACCATGAGTAACACCGGCTGCCTTGTGAATCTCTCACCTGCCTCTTCTTGTAAGTGCTCATCATTTTTCAGGTAAGTGCTTATTCACCTTTGCATGTTAAAGGGTTGATTTGGGCCATGATTTAGTACAGTTGTTACACGTGTGTCTTTGCTTTTGGAGACTTGTCTATAAAAAATGGCTTCTCAAAGAAAGAGACGTCTTGATAGGGGAAGCCATTTGGGGGTTAGGGAGAACCCTGGCACCAGGGAAACCCCCAGGAATCCACAGAATGACCCCAGCTAAGACTCCTAGCAATAGTGAAGAGGGTGCCTGAACTGGCCATCTGCTGTAATCAGATTGGTGACTACCCTAATTGTCATCAGAGATACTCTATCCAATAACTGATGGAAGCAGATGCAGAGATCCACAGCCAAGCACTGGGTTGAGCTCCGGGAGTCTTGCTGAAGAAAGGGAGGAGGGATTCTATGAGCTGGGGGGTCACGATGGGGAAACCCACAAAGACAGCTGACCTGAGCTTGTGGGAGCTCATGGACTCTGCACCAACAGTTAGGGACCCTCCATGGGACCAACCTACGCCCTCTGCATGGGTGTGACAGTTGTGTAGCTAGGTCTCTTTCTAAGGTTCCTAGCAGTGAGATCAGGACCTGTCCCAGGTGCTTAGCTGGCTTTTGGGAACCTGTTCCCCATGCTGGATTACCTTGTCCAGCCTTGATGCAAGGGGAGGAGGTTGGTCTTGCCTCAACTTGATATGTCATGCTGTGTTCATGCTCATGGGAGTCCTTCCCCTCTCTGAATGGAGAAGGAGGAGTGGAAGGGGTGGGGGTAGATGGGAGGAGAGGAGGGAGGGGAAACTGTGGACAGTATGTAAAATAAATGAAAAAAAAATGTTATTCAAATAAATTTTTAAAAAATGTAAAAAGAAAGAAAGAAAGAAAGAAAGAAAGAAAGAAAGAAAGAAAGAAAGAAAGAAAGAAAGAAAGAAAGAAAGAAAGAATGGCTTGTCCTGAGCTTGGAAGTTCAGAGTCAGAGTCCAGTTTATCTCTGCAACAGTCTACGTAGTTGCCTATGAGTTGATATTCAATGGGTGGTGAAGTCTCTTCCCTGAGAAAAGGGGAACAGAGGGAAAAAAATTATTTTTTGTTTTCCTGCTCTAGGAAACCTGAAACCCCTCTAAATGAAAAAGCAGCTATCATTCCACAGTGGTATATACATAAGACTTATAGGCAAAGCCTGTAAGAGAAGGAATATAGTAGGTTCTATTAGTGTTAAATTGGAAAGAGCTAATATGAAAGTACTTTCTGAGAGTTCAAACATACGAAAAAGAAGTGGAATAATGGAGCTCCTGCCCAATGAAGGTAAGGTAAGATGGAGAAGATACCACCCATTTCACGGATAAAGCACCAAGCAAGAATTGTCTCTCTTCCTATCCTCGTGGCTTTGTGCTTTCCCTCAAGTCTTTCTAAAGAACTTTTTCTACCTGTGGTCTTCCATCTTCACCATACAAAACTCTCCTCCTCACTCTCCAAAGACCTGTGTGATGTCATATGTCTTGCTTCACATCTCCACCTATCTTTCCCATTCCTGTGTCATCTTCCACATCTTTCTACTGTCATGATTTAAATTAAATAAAAATGAGAGGAAAAGAAGAGGAAGCAAGAGAGACGATGAGGAAAGGCACACATGCTCGGTTGTATGTTGGTGCTCCTGGTAGCTATGTGTGATTATCTCCAAATTACAGATGAAAACACAGCTTGGCAATAGCAACTTGTCTGAGGTCCTGGGTAACTTTGGAGCAGAACTAAGACTCTTTCCTATTATCCAACTATTCCATTCTGGCTCACAAGCCCTTTTTCTTATCATCTACTACTTTTATGATTCTATGGCAAACTATGAACAGAACATAGTTTGGAACAGAAATGATAATGTTACTTCATTTCCTATTGCACCCAAGCCAATAAATGCACACACTTGGTCAAGATTTTTTGGAGTGAATAGAGAACAGAATGGAGCCAGGAGGCAAAGAAGGACTAGAATGATGCTTGGATGTAGCTCAGCAGGGAGTGCTGGTCTAGCATGGACAAAGCAATGGATTTGAACCTCCACATTAGAGGTAAAAAGGAGCAATGTGATGAGCAAGAAGATAAAGAATGATAGACCTACAACAAGGTGCGTGTAAGTTGAGTTAATGCAAAGAAATCAAACCCTTGTCCTGTTGATCTGCAGCAGGCCTGTAGAGACTAACAACACAGGAAGATAAATGTGGGGCGCTAAAGTGCAAATACAGCAGCAGGATTGCACCTGCCTGCAGTAGTATCTGGTACACATTGTCTTCTATCATCAGTGGGTGCAACTCTTTTAAGGGTATTTTCTAACAGTGGGGACAGACAATCTTGTTGTATAAGAAATGCTGTGTTTTAACAGTCCCTGTAACCAGAACCACTCAGTGTGCTAAGGGCAACAGTTTCCAACTGCTTTGCTATTGAAACAGCCCATCAGGTAGGCCTCGGGGTAGCAGTCCCCCACCTTTAACAGCCCTGTACAGCAAGAGCTCTAACCTTTATTCCTTTTGTTGATGGCCAAAGTAAAGTCAGCTCATTGCAAGATTTTCAAATGGTGTGAAAATATATACCTTGTAAAATATAAAAGGCTCCACTGCTTCTCCTTCCTGCTTCCATTTCTAACCCTCCCTTGGAGATAGACACAAAGAACCTTTGGCTTACATGCTAACATGTAACATACACACATAGGATGCTTCACTGCATGCAGCCCTTCTTATACTGTTTCATGTTTTTTCATTCCTTTTAGTATCTGTGTAGTATTCTCATTCAGAGATATACCATTGTTTAGTTAATAAACACCTACTTAGTGATATTAGAGCTGTTTCTTCTTTCTCTTTTCATAAAAATAAGGCTGGGAGTGCAATGAGACAGCTCAGAAGCCACTTCCTGCCAAGCCTGACAACCTGAAGTCAACCCCTGAGACAGACATAGTGGGGAAAAAAGAGCTGACTCCTGCAGATTGTCTCCTGCAGACGCAGACACACACACACACACACACACACACACACACACACACACAAATGTAATAAAAAATTTTACGTAGTAAAAAGGCTGCAATGACAATTTCGCTAGAGATATACATGATGATGTAGATGATGACAAGATGTAAACATGGGTAATCCATATGCATACCTAAGGATATAGATGGTACAGATGCTTATTTTGCATTTTATGCAAATATTTTTTAAGTATAGATTTCTAGACTGAGTCCTGGTTCTGCAGATGTGCACTTACTTAATTCTAATGGAGATGTTAGATTGCTCTGGAAGGAGTTGCTAACACACACTCCCTCCATGTACTGCACGTGATAGAATGTTTGGGAGTCTGACCCAGGCATAGGACTTCTATCCTAGGAACTCTGATTTCCTTTGTAATGAAATGAAAATGTCTCTGAGAGGAGTCTAGGTCTGTATAGAGAGTTGATGGAAAACCAGCTTGGAAATCATTCTTGAGGTCAGAATACCACTGTTCTGAAAGAATTTGTGTAAACTCCCAAGGTTTCTCCACATGTAGGAGGATGAGTGATTGCTGCTCCTACTTTTTACTCTTCTCAAGCCCACATAGCCTTTCTTACATAGAATAATAAGCCTCCAATTTCAAATGTCTATAGAAGTCAGGTGTTAATTTAATTTCTGTTGTCGTGAAACACCATGACCCAAAGCAGCATAAGGGAGGAAGGATCTGTTTTAGCTTACATTTCCATGTCACAGCCCATCATGGATTTGGGGCAGGAAGCCAAAATCAGGAACCTGGAGGCAGGAACTAACGCAGGGACCACAGAAAATAGCACTTACTAATTCACTTTCACTGGCTTGCTATACAGCCCAGGCCCACCTGCCTAGGCATGGCACCACCCACAGTGGGCTGGGCATTCCCAACATCAATCAGCAATAAAATAAAAATGCCTTATAGACATGGACTGCCATTGGGGCCAATCTGATAGAGACAATCCGCCAACTGAGATTCACTCTTCCCAGATGTGTCAAGATGACAACCAAGATTAGTTACCCCAGAAAGTAAGTTTAGAGGGTAAGTAGAACAAGTCAGGGTATCCCCAAGTTGAGGGGCATTCATACCAATATTGCCCCAAACTCTGGGTGTATCATTGACTATTAGGCTGTTTCATTTTTATGTCAACTGGTCAAGAAACTATCCTAAGCCATGGGTAAAGTGTAAAGGGAAGAAGTGACTGGCTCAGCATGGCACACACTGGCTGGGTCTGTAACTTTCCCTGGAATGTGAAGTCTTTCCACTCGTCCCTCTTCCTCCTCTCCAGCTTTACTACCTCTTTTTCCTTTACTATCACTTTTTCAAGTTCATTTTTCACTCTGACACTGAGGATGAGAGAAATCTTTAGTCAGTAGGTAAGAAATGAGCCCCTGACTTTGGAAATGGGGTAATTAGTGCACATTATCACTTGGGCTAATAAGATCAGAGTGGTGCTGTCTGTTCCCAACATGACTAATCAGGAATTTAAATGAGGCAGTCCTACTCCCTGTGATTAAGCGGATACTCAATGAAACACTGCACTCCTAATTCCTTTGTATTGCCATTCACCGCACAGTATCAAATGCTTATGACACTGAAAATATGCTTAGTTGAGAAGGAGCAGATGCCCAAATCTCTGTGTGCTCATTTAGAGAGACAACCTGATTTTTCTTTATCTGGGGTGTTATCAGCCAGGATTACAAACAGACACAGAGACACACAAGTGATTCTAACTGGATTTTGTTGAAATTGTTTCTTTATGAGCTATATAAACTGAGATTTAACAAAAATCCCACTGCTATGGGAAAATGAAAGAGTTAGACAATAGAGGAGCTAGAAAAGAGATGTCTAAATTCTACTGTCATAAAGACTCCATAATTTATTTGGACAACCATGTTAGCATGGACAGAGAATAAGGTATCCTTGAATTGATTTTTAAAGATGTAATTTAACAAAACTTCTGTTAACTTCTATTCTTTATCTGACCGTCCCTAGATGGCATGGTTTGGATCTGCCATGGCTTCTGAAGGCTCATGGGGTGGGATGCTTGGTTGTTAGCTTATTGCCCTTTGAAAAGTGACTGGATCCTGAGGGCCAAAATGTAATCCATAAAATATGTCAGTCCTTCATGGATTCATAGTTGATGATATTATGGACATGGGAATGGAAGGTGAGGCTCAGTCAGGAAAAATGGGCAAGGGAGGGTGTGACCTGGAAGGATTTCCCTCACCTCAGGCCCCTTCATAGTTCTCTTTGCTTCATGACCACTGTGAGGTGAGCCACCTCCTCTGTTACATGCTCCCTGCCATGACACTCTGCCTCACCATGGGCTCACCACGATAGAGGTAGCCAACCATGAACAGAACCTCTGAAACCATGAGCAAAATAAGTCCTGCCTCTATTAAGCGATCCATCTTGGGTATTTTGTCTCAGCAGTGAAAGCTAATGAACACAGTAGACTTATTGTGAGGAGGCAGTTCAATTTGTAGCAAGAAGTCAGTTTTTGCACTTACATCTGGATTTAAATTTATATCAGCCACTATCTAGGGAAAGGAAAAAAAACTTACTTATGACACAGATGTTAGGCTTCTGTAGTGGTTTAAATTGGAATGGTCCCCATAGGCTCATATATTTGAATACTTGGTCATTAGGGAGTAGTGCTACTTGATGGGAATTAAGAGGTATGGCCTTGGAATAGGTACGGCCTTGTTGGAGGAAGTGTATCACTGGAGGTGGGATTTAAGGTTTCAGATGCTCAAGCCAGGCCCAGTGTCTCTCTCTTCCTGCTGCCTGCCAATCCAGATGTAGAACTCAGCTACCTCTCCAGCACTATGTCTGCCTGTGTGCTGCCATGCTTCCCTCCATGCTGATAATGGACTAAACCTCTGACACTGTAAGCCAGCACCAATTAAATGTTTTCCTTTATAACAGCTGCCATGGTCATGGTGTCTCTTCACAGCAATAGGATACTAAGACAGCTTCCGTTTCCTCGATTCTTACAAACTAAAGTGCACTGGAATTAAGAACTCAGTAAGCACCATCAGTGGTGTGGAAAGACAAATGACAAATGTAGAGACACTATTGGCAACAGGTAACCAGTAACAACCAATAACTACTTTGCAGAATATATAAAGTTCTTCTGCAGATAAATAAGGTGAAGACAGGCATTCAAATATAACTTAGAGAAGAATATTGAACAGTCTTGAAATGAGAAAAATCCAAGTGTCTAATAAATATATAAAAGGTATTAATGCACATTGGAAATTCGAGAATACAAACTTAAATCAAGATTCTATGTCATATGTTGGGTATTAAAAAGAAAGAATATAGCAGTATAAAGTTACAACAATAACATGAAACAAGAAAATATTTACTCAACATTAGTGGAAATAGCTTTTGTTATTTTACAATACTATTTGACGTTATATAATAAATCTGAAAGTATTCATACCCCATGACCAACAAGTTCCAAATTTCTACTCCAGGTATATGTCCCTGGGAAGCACTTGTGAATTTGAACCAGTGTTAGATGGGATTTAGAGCAACCCTGTTGATAGCAATGAAGAATTCAGAAAGAATAAAACATCTGCTGAAGAGTTGTGTGTGTCCATGTGGTGCAATCATACACTATGATGTTCTACAGTGGGTGAATAAAGAGCAATAAGACACAGCATGTAGAGCTTCAGAAACATCATACCAAAAAAACAAAGATTTGGAGCCAGCAAGATGGCTCCGCAGGTAAAACAGCTTGCCACACAAGCCTGATGACCTAACTGAGTCAGTGTGGTGATTAGAATGAAAATAGTCCCATAGGCTCAAATATTTGAATGCTTGCTTCACGGTTGGTGGAAATATTTGGGAAAGATTGACCTTGCTGAAGGAGGTGTGTCACTGTGGATGGGATTTAAGGTTTCAAAAGCTCATGTCATTCCCAGTTCTCTCTCTCTCTCTCTCTCTCTCTCTCTCTCTCTCTCTCTCTCTCTCTCTCTCTTTCTCTCTCTCTTTCTCTCTCTCTTTCTTGTAGGTCAGATGTCAGCTCTCTGCTTCTGCTCCAGCAACACACCTACCTGTCTGCTGCCATGCTCCCTACCATGATGATCATGAAACTATGAACCCCAATCAACTCATTCGTAAGTTCTCTTGGTTGTGCTGTCTCTTCACAGCAAAAAAAAAAAAAAAAAAAAAAAAAAAAAAAAAAAAAAAAAAAAAAAAAAAAGGTAACAAAAACAGCTAGATCCTGGGACTCACAGTGGAAGGAGAGAAATAACTCCTAAAAGTTGTTTTCTAACACATGCCATGATATACATACACTTGTGCATATACACATCCACACACATACATACATACATACATACATAAATACAAACATACACACGCACACAATAAATAAGTCAATTAAATAAATAAGTAATAAATACAAATAATAAATAAAATTTTAAAATTTAAGTAACAAAATTTGTAAAATAAGCCATGTACTATGATAGTTTTAAGATATAAAAACTCAATTCAGTCCATGTAGAATCCATCATTCATGACATCAGCCTATCATTTTTTTATGCAAGGTGAAAGCCACGTGGGAGTGAAGCAAAGGAACACCAAAGTGGCCCTTGGTGAGGATTTATCCACAAAGAACCTGCAGCGTAGAAAAGGACAAGGTTTATATGGAGAGAAAAGAAGCAGAGAAGAGACATGAAAAGAGACAGTGGTGGCCACATCTCAACAAGCCATGTGAGGTAGGGAAGCTCTGAAAGTCCTTTCCAGCTGTGCTTTAAGAAGATACTGTGACGTCTACGTCCCATCATCCACAGCTGTGTGGCAAAGCACATCTAGACAACTAAGGCATTGAAGAGTGCCCACAAAGGAAGAGCACTAGATACTACCTTGTGTCCATTCTGTATGCCCAATATTCACAGTTGGTCACAGTCAGGACTCCTGCTCACTCCTGCCATGGAAGCCCTTCCTTCCTATTCTCTAAAGAGGAAGAAGAAACAAACAAGCATGAAGCACCTTCTGTGATGTAGACACAATCCTTGGGCCCTTATCTAATCCTCTCTATAACCCCAGTGTAGTAGTTAAGATTATCCCCTTACCATGGACATCCCTCCTCAGAGGTGCCAATAAGGACATTCCTTCTCAGAGGTGCTAAGCACAAATGTTCCTTGTTTTATGACGAGGTTAATGTTCTTAAGACATCTAACACACCATACGCTGTAGCTTTAGCAAAAGCACACCATGGGGATTCATTATTTTCCCTCATGATTAAGTGTGGCTAAAGATTAATGGGCATTTATCACAAGCCTAAAGATCAAAAAAATCAAAACTCAAAGTAGAGTTTCTACTGAATGCAGATGGCTTTTCTATCATCATAGAGTTTAAAAAAGAAAAAAGCATGAATTTAAGCATTGTAAGGCAGAGTCTATCTGTAATTTTCATATATTTGCATAGTCAAAAGGTGGGCAGACTGGCATGCAAATCTAAGTCCACCATTGCTGAACTTCCATAAGTGTCCTGTTTGGTTTCAAAATGATCTATCTCTAGGCAGCCTAAGTTGGCCTGGAGGAAGGTAAATAACAAGAAAGAGTGGGACAGTAGTTTTGAAAGGGAAAACAACAGGTGCACACATCAGGTATCACATCAACCAAAGGCTTCCAGATGTTGGAAATCTGATGTCTTCAAAGCACACCAACTGGGAAAGAGCAAACATACACTTGGGAGATTTTGATATAAGAGAAGAATTATGAAAGAAGACAAAAAGAAACACAGAGTTCAAAACAAAGAAAACATGTAACACAGATCATAAGTCCACAAACTCCCAACTACTTAATAAATGATGAGGTGTGCAGTATTGTTAGCTGTAAATTTCTTAAGACTATTTTGTGCTCTTATCATATAAATAAGACATTAGGAAACATTGGTTGGAAATTGTTTGGCACATCTATTACCTCAATTTTTGTGATAGAATATCACGAATGTTTTCTGTATGCTCAAATGTGACACAGTGTGATCTAGTCTCTGGTTCTTGGTTACCCAAGCAGTATTAGCCATGGGCTCCCTCTCATGGAGTGGGTTTTAAGGCAAATAAGATAATGGTTGGCTACTCCCACAAGTTCTGTGCCACTATTATCCTAGCATATTTTGTAGGCAGGACAAATTATAGATCAGATGTCTTGTGGTTAGGTTAGTGTAACAAGTCTTTCTCTGTCCACCAGCCAGCTCCCAAATAATGACAGAGAGACTTCTTATTAGTTATGGAAGCTCAGTCTTAGCTTAGGTTTGTTTCTAACTAGCTCATATATATATAACTTTTTATTTAAAAAATTTCTTTCCTTTTACATACCAACCCCTGTTCCCCCTCCCTCCGCTTCTCCCACTCCTCACCACCTAACCCCATCCCACCCTGATCCCATCCTCACAGAGGGTAAAGCCTCCCTTGGTAGTCAACAAAGGCTGTTATACCATGTTGGGAATGGACCTAGCCCCTCCCCCACCCCTGCATCAAGGCTGAGTAAGGCATCGGTGCACCATAGGGAATGGGGTCTAAAAAGCCAGTTCGTGTACCCAGAATAAGTCCTGGTCCCATTGCCAGGGGACCCACAAACACATCAAGCCACGCAACTTTCACCCACATTCAGAGGGCCTAGTTTTGTCCCGTGCAGGCTCCCCAGCTGTCAGTCCAGAGTCCATGAGCTCCCATTAGCTCGGGTCAACTATTTCTGTGGTTTTCCCATCATGATTCTGACCACCCCCACCCCTGCTCTTACAACCCTTTCTCCCTCTCTTCAACTGAACTCCAGGATCATGGCCAAGTGCTTGGCTGTGGGTCTCTGCATCTGCTTCCATCAGTAACTGGATGTAGGCTCCATGATCAATTAGGGTAGACACCAGTCTGGGTGCAGGGGAAGGCTAGTTCAAGCACACTCTCCACCATTGCTATGAGTCTTAGCTGGGGACAATCTTATGAGTTCCTGGGATTTTCCCTAGCTGCAGCTTTCTCTCCATCCCCTTAATGGTACACTCTGTCAAGATATCTCTTTCATTGCTCTCCTTCCCTGTATCTTCCCCATGTTCCTACCTCCCATCCCATCCCCTCTATTCCCCCTCTCAGTTTACCCAGGAGATTTTAACCCTTTCCCCTTAATCCATGTGTGTCCCTTTTAGTGTCCTCCTAGCTTCTCTGGAGTTGTGAATTGTAGCCTGGTTATGCTTTGCTTTGCATCTAACATTCACTTATAAGTGAATACATACCATGTTTGTCTTTCTAGGTCTGGTTAACTCACTCAGATGATTTTTTCTAGTTCCATCCATTTGCCTACAATTTCACGATGACATAGTTTGGTTTTTTTTACCACTGTGTAATAATCCATTGTATAAATATATGACATTTTCTTTATCCATTCTTCTGTTGAAGGGCATCTAGGTTGTTTCCAGGTTCTGGCTATTACAAATAATGCTGCTATTGGCGTGCATGGTTGCCAATATGTCCTTGGTTGAACAAATGGTTGAGCAAATGTCCTTGTGGTATGGTTGAGCATCTTTTGGGTATATGCCCAGGAGTGGTATTGTTGGGTCCTGAGGTAGGTTGATTCCAATTTTCTGAGATACCGCCATATTGATTTCCAGAGTGGCTGTACAAGATTGCTCTCCCACCAGCAATGAAGAAGTGTTCCCATTTCTCCACATCCTCTCCAACATAAGCTGTCATCTGTGTTTTTTATCTTAGCCATTCTGACAGGTGTAAGATGGTATCTCAGAGTTGTTTTGATTTGTATTTCCCTGATGGCTAAGGATGTTGAACATTTCCTTAAACGTCTTTCAGCCGTTTGAGATTCTTCTATTGAGAATTCTCTGTTTAGCTCTGCAGACTGTTTTTAAATGGGATTATTTGATATTTTGCTGTCTAGTTTCTTGACTTCCTTATATATTTTAGAGATCAGCCCTCTATCAGATGTGGGGTTGGTGGAGATCTTTTACCATTCTATAAGCTGCCTTTTTGTCTTATTGACAGTGTGCTTTGCCTTACAGAAGCTTCTCAGTTTCATAAGGTCTCATTTATTAATTATTGCTCTCAGTGTCTGTGCTACTGGTGTTATATTTAGGAAGTGATCTCCTGTGCCAATGCATTCAAGGCTACTTCCCAATTTCTCTTCTAAGAGATTCAATGTAACTGGATTTATGTTGAGGTCTTTGATCCATTTGGACTTGACTTTTGTGCATGGTGATAGCTATGGATCTATTTGCATTCTTCTACTTGTAGATGTCCAGTTATGCGAGTACCATTTGTTGAAGATGCTTTATTTTTCCATTGTATAATTTTGGTTTCTTTTTTCAAAAATCAGGTGTTCATAGGTTTGTGGATTAATGTCAGTTCGATTCCATTGATCAATGTGTCTGTTTTTATGCCAATACCAAGCTATTTTTATTATTATAGCTCTATAGTAGAGCTTGAAGTCAGGGATGGTGATACCTCCAGAAGTTCCTTTATTGTATAGGATTGTTTTGGCTCTCCTGGGTTTCTTGTTTTTCCATATGAAGTTGAGTATTGTTCTTTCAAGGTCTGTGAAGAATTGTATTGGGATTTTGATGGGAACTGCATTGAATCTGTAGATCGTGTATGGTAAGATTGTGTTTTTACTATGTTGGTCCTACCTATCCATGAGCATGGGACATCATTCCATTTTCTGATACCTTCTTCAATTTCTTTCTTCAAAGATTTAAAGTTCTTGTCATACAGGTCTTTCACTTGTTTGGTTAGACTTACCCCCAAGATATTTTATGTTATTTGTAGCTATTGTAAAGGGTGATGTTTCTCTAATTTCTTTCTCAGCCCATTTATCATTTATATATAGGAGGGCTACTAATTTTTTTTTAGTTAATCTTGTATCCTGCCACATTACTGAAGGAGTTTATCAACTGTAAGAGTTCCTTGGTAGAATTTCTGGGATAATTTATGTATGTATATTATCATATCATCTGCAAATAGCAAAAGTTTGACTTCTTCCTTTCCAATTTGTATCCCCTTGATCTCCTTTTGTTGCCTTATTTCTAGCTAGAACTTCAAGTACTATATTGAATAGGTATGGAGAGAATGGACAGCCTTGTCTTGTTCCTGATTTTAGAGGAATTGCTTTGAGTTTCTCTCCATTTAGTTTGATGTTGGCTGTTGGCTTGCTGTTTATTGCCTTTATTATGTTTGGGTATGTTCCCTGTATTTCTGATCACTCCTAGACCTTTATCATGAAGGGGTGTTGAATTTTGCCACAGGCTTTTTCAGTATTTAATGAGATGATTATGTGGTTCTTTCGGTTTGTTTATATGGTGGATTACATTGACAGATTTTCATATGTTGAACTATCCCTGCATCTCTGGGATGAAGCCTACTTGATCATGGTGGATGATTTTTTTGATGTGTTCTTGGATTCGGTTTGCTAGTATTTTATTGATAATTTTTGCATCAATGTTCATGAGGGAGATTGGTCTGTAATTCTCTTTCCTACTTGTGTCTTTATGTGGTTTGTGTATCAGGGTAACTATAGCCTCATAAAGAGCTTGGCAATGTTCCTTCTGTTCCTATTGTTCAGAACAATTTCAGGAGTATTGGTATTAGCTCTTCTTTCAAATTCTGGTAGAATTCTGTGCTGAAACCATCTGGCCCTGGGCTTTTTTTGGTTGGGAGACTTTTGATGACTGCCTTTATTTCCTTAGGGGATATAGGTCTACTTAAATTGTTTATCTGATCTTGATTTAATTTTGGTATGTGGTACCTATCTAAAAAATTTGTCCGTTTCTTTTATTTCTTTTGTATTTTCCAATTTTGTGGAGTACAGGTTTTCAAAGTATGACCTAATGATTCTCTGAATTTCCTCAGTGTCTGTTATTATATCTCCCTTTTTATTTCTGATTTTGTTAATTTGGATGTTCTCTCTCTGCTTTTTGGTTAGTTTGGATAAGGTTTTGTCTATCTTGTTGACTTTCTCAAAAACCAACTCTTTGCTCCATTGATTCTTTGTATTGTTCTCTTTGTTTCCATTTTATTGATTTCACCTCTCAGTTTGATTATTTCCTGTCAGCTACTCCTCCTGGGTGAGTTTGCTTCTTTTTGTTCTAGAGCTTTCACGTGTGCTGTTAAGTCACTAGTGTGAGATTCCTCCAACTTCTTTACATAGGCACTTAGTGCTATGAACTTTCCTCTTAGCACTGCTTTCACAGTGTCCCATAAGTCTGGGTATGTTGTACCTTCATTTTTGTTGAATTCTAGGAAATCTTTAATTTCTTTCTTATTTCTTCCTTGACCTAGTGGTGATTCAGTTGAACATTGTTCAGTTTCCATGAGTTTGTAGGCTTTCTGCCTTTTGTGTTGTTGTTGAATTCTAGCTTTAAGCCATGGCGGTCCAATAAGACACCTGGGGTTATTTCAATTTTTTGTATCTGTTAAGATTTGTTTTGTCACTGAGTATATGGTCAGTTTTGGATATGGTCCATGGGGTGCTGAAAAGAATGTATATTCGTTTGTGTTTTGGTGAAATGTTCTATAAATGTCTGTTAGGTCCATTTGAGTCATAACATCTGTTAGTTCCCTTATTTCTCTGTTAAGTTTCTGTCTGGAAGATCTGTCCAGTGGTGAGGGTGGGGTGTTGAAGTCTCCCACTATTAGTGTGTGGGGTTTGATGTATGATTTGATCTTTAGTAATGTTTCTTTTACAAATGTAGGTACCCTTGTATTGGGGGCATAAATGTTCTGAGTTGAGACTTTATCTTGATGGATTTTTCCTGTGATGAATATGAAATGCCTTTCTTCATCTCTTTTGACTGATTTTAGTTTGAAGTCTATTTTGTTAGATATTAGGATAGCTACACCAGTTTGTTTCTTAGATCCATTTGATTGGAAAGTTTTTTTCCCAACTCTTTACTCTA
Organism: Peromyscus eremicus; assembly: GCF_949786415.1. Classification (NCBI taxonomy): domain Eukaryota; kingdom Metazoa; phylum Chordata; class Mammalia; order Rodentia; family Cricetidae; genus Peromyscus; species Peromyscus eremicus. The sequence continues at coordinate 31,759,487 of NC_081423.1, forward strand.
AGTTAATGTCTGTCTTTAAGGTTGAGGTGTGTTTCTTGTATGCAGCAGAAAGATGGATCCTGTTTTCATATCCATTCTGTTAGCCTGTGTCTTTTTTAGGTGAATTGAGTCCATTAATATTATGGGATAAAAATGACCAGTGTTTGTTAATTCCTGTTATTTTTGGTGGTAGTGTGTATGTGTTTCCTTTCTTTGGGATTTGTTGATGTGAGGTTATCTGTTGCCTGGGTTTTGGTGGTTGCAGTTAGTTTCCTTGGGTTGGAGTTTTTCTTCTAGTACTTTTTGTAGGGCTGGATTTGTGGATATGTAATGTTTAAATCTGGTTTTATCATGAAATATCTTGTTTTCTCCATTTACAGTGATTAAAAGCTTCACTGGGTATAGTAGTCTGGGCTGACATCTGTGGTCTCTTAGTATCTGCAAAATGTCTGTCCAGGACCTCCTGGCCTTCAGAGTCTCCATTGAGAAGTCAGGTGTTATTCTGATGTTTATATGTTACTTGACCTTTTTCCTTTTTTGCTCTTAATATTCTTTCTTAATTCTGTATATTTAGTGTTTTGACTCATGTGACAAGAGGACTTTTTTGTGGCCCAGTCTATTTGGTGTTCTGTATGCTTCTTCTATGATTTTGTTGAATATGTTTTCTGTGCCTTTGAGCTGGAATTCTCCTTCTTCTATCCCTATTATTTTTAAGTTTGGTCTTTTTATGGTGTCCCATATTTCCTGGATGTTTTGTGTTAAAAATTTGCTGGATTTATTAATTTCTTTGACCATTGAGTCTATTTTCTCTATCATATCCTCAACGCCTGAGATTCCATTTCTTGTATTCTGTTGGTTATGCTTGCCTCTGTGGTTTCTGTTCATTTACTCAGGTTTTCCTTTTCCTGAATTCCCTCAGTTTGTGTTTTCTTTATTGCTTCTATTTCAATTTTCAGGTCTTGAACTGTTTCCTTCACCTGTTTGATTGTTTTGTCTTGGGTTTCTTGACTTGATTTAAGAGATTTCTTGATTTCCTCCAATTTTTTGTTTGTCTTTTCCTCCATTTCTTTAAGTGAATTTTTCATTTCCTCTTTTAAGTCTTCTATCATCTTCATAAAGTTGTTTTTAAGTTCATTTTCTTCTGGGTCATCTGCTTTGGGATGTTCAGGTCTTGCTGTTGTAGGATCACTAGACTCTGGTGGTACCGTGTTGCTCTTTATGTTGTTTAATGTATTCTTACACTGTTGTCTACCCATTTCTTTCTTTAATCCAAACAGGTGGGGCTCCAGGTCACTCTTCTTCCAATTGGTGCAGGTGGGGCCTCTGGCTCCTGTGGTTCTTCTTCTTTCCAATTGGTCCAGGAGAGGGCTTATAGCTCTGGTGGTCTCTGTTCCCAATTGGTGCAAGGTGGGCATATGGTTCAGGTAGTCACTATTCCCAATGGGTGCAGGGTGGGCATATGGCTCCGGAGGTCACTGGTGCCGCAAGGGATGATTGGTTTGTCGAGGGGGTAGGGGAGAAAACTGCTGCCGGGTCCCTGGGCCTATACTGGCAGGGGGGGGGGACACGGAATGTGCCCCTGGGGCCTAGGGGCTAGAGAACTGGTCTGTCCAGTCTGGAAGATCAGAGCCTTACCTGTTCCCAATCAGTGCAGGGTGGACGTATGGCTCTGGTGGTCATGGTGCTGCAGGGGATGGTAGGTTTGGCGTGGGGGTGGGAGAAGAAGCAGCTGCCCCATCTCTGCGGCTCCAATGGCTTGGGGGGGCACATTCTGTGCCCCCATGGTCTAGGGGCTAGAGAACTGGTCTGCCAAGTCTGGAGATCAGGGCCTTCCTTATCTGTTCCCAATAGGTGCAGGGTGGGCATATGGCTCCAGTGTTCACTGGTGCCACAGGAGATGGTGGGTTTGGTGTGGGGTGGAAGAAGAAGCTGCCACCTGGTCTCTGGGGCTACAGTGGCTGTTCCCAATTGGTGCAGGATGGACATATCCTAACCAGCTCTTATAATTTAAATTAACCCATTTCTATTCATCTACATGCTGCCACATTACTCATGGCTTTTCCCTCTCCTCTTGCATGCCCTGCTTCCTCTGCCTCTGGCTGGCAACTCTGCTTTTCTTCTTCCCAGAGTTCTCTCTCTGCCTGGAAGTCCTGCCTATCCCTCCTGCCTAGCTATTGACCATTCATCTTTTTGTTACGCCAATCACAGCAATACATCGTCACATGGTGTATAAATATCCTACAACAGTTTCCCCTTTTGTCTAAATAAAACAAAAGAGGTATAAAATGTATAAGGTTGAGGGACATCAAAGCTTAAATTGTTTATCTAAGAAAATGTTCTGAAGTCTAAAAAGATAGTTTTAAGATGGTAATATAAGTTATGATAGAAAACTGTTTAGGTATAAAACTTTAAAATCAAAATAAGGTAGAATATTTTCTCCAAATATGCCAAATACAAATGAACTGGACATTATGAATGTAATTTTTATTTGATAATTATTCTTATTGTTTATAGTTTTATTATGCTAGAGTTAAAACCTTTCCTGTTTACTTAGACAAAAGGGGAAATGTTGCAGAATATTCCTTCACACTGTGTGAAGATGTGTCACTATGATTGCTTTAATAAAGAGCTGAATAGCCAAGAGCTAGGCAGGAAGAGGTTAGGCAGGACTTTGGGGACAGAGAAGACTTGGGGAAAAAGAAAGATGGGGTCGCCGCCAGACGTAGAAAAAAAAGCAGCATGAGCAGTACGAAGAGATGAGGTAATTGAGCCACAGGACAGAACATAGATTAAAATAAGTGGGTTAATTTAAGTTATAAGAGCTGGTAGAACAAGCCTAAGCTAAGGCCAAGCTTTCATAATTAATAATAAGTCTCAGGGTCATTAGTGGTTGCTGGTGGTACAGAGAAAGACTTGTTACAGGTTGGTGTCCACGTTTTTCTTTCAGTAGCCTGCAGAGTACCTTTCCACACAAAAGAGACTAGAATGTAGGGGGTGAAGGCTACATGCAGGCACCAGCTCAACTTCTTCTCCATGTTCAATAAGTTGTGTGGGTGTTGTCCTTGGCCATGGGGCCCTGCTGTCAGTTTGCAGAGAGCAACCCTTTGTTTTAACAACAGCCTGGGTTGTTTAGGAATTTCCACAGGACCCCCTTGGCCATTAAATCTATAGACCATTTTTTACATTTTTTTTTTAATTTTTGAGACAGGATCTTGTATTGTTGCTCAGGCTGGCTTCTAACTTCCTGTTCTAGTTTCATTGCTGCTGCTGTGATTAAGAAAGAAAGAAAGAAAGAAAGAAAGAAAGAAAGAAAGAAAGAAAGAAAGAAAGAAAGAAAGAAAGAAAGAAGAAAGAAAGAAAAAAAGAAAGAAAGAAAGAAAGAGAAAAAGAGAAACACTCTGACCAAAAGCAACTTATTAGAGGAAATGTTCTGGTTTACAATCCTAGGTCACAGTGCATCATTGGGGGATGCAGGGCAAGAACTCAAGCAACTAGTCATAGACAATCCATAGTCAAGAACAGAGAAAGAATAAAGGCCTGGGTCCTTACTTGTTTGCTCTCTACTTAGCTTTCTCTACTCTGACTCAGGTCAGGACCCAATCCATTAAAATGGAACTTCCTACATTCCCAGTGGGTCTTCCCATATTAATTAATATTTAAGCCAATCCCCCACAGTCATGCCTATAGCAGTATGATCTAAACAATTCTTCATTAATACTATTTTTCCCAAGCAACCCTAGATCCTGTCAAGTTGACAATTAAAGCTCACTCACCATGGAGTGACTGGGCCTCTTACTTGAGGTCTCCTCTCAAGGCTCTGCAGTCCTAGAATTACTAAAGCATGCCACCATATCTAGCTAAATATATATCTCTCTGTATTTCAAGTTCACCTCAATAAACCTGTTGGAAATGAAGACAAAATATTCTAATCCTAACCTTTCATGAAGCCCAGAGAAACCATTAATCTTTCTATTTAGATCAGGGTTGCAAACCATCAACCATTGAGCTTTCTACTTCAAATGTCTCAAAATAAATCCAAGTATCCCAGCCTTCTCTCATCTTGGAGAAGTTAATAAATTCACTCTGCAGAGGCTGCTCTGTCACCCTGCTCACCCAATTAATGATAATCTACTGGAGATGAGCACAGTGCTCGGGTCAGTGTCAGGGGAGTGTTAGAAGAACTCCAATTAATTCCTCAGAAACCAACTCCCCTTTGACAGACTCCTCTGCAGAAAACCCCTGTGTTTATCTCAGCCAAACAAAGCTGTAATGAGATCTAAAGCCTTTAGGGAAAGTAGCCCCGAACATGGATGGGACTAGAGAGCATCCTATTAAGTAAAATAAGCCATTCACAGTAAAATATATATTCCATGGTCTCACTCATCAATGGAAGCCAAATAGACTTGACATAATGAAAGTAGAGAGGATAAGAGTGGTCAGTAGAAGCTAGAAAGGACTCGGGAGTAAAGGAAAGTTGGGATAACAGGTACCAGAATTGAGTGAGATAGGAGGAATAAGTTCTAATATCCTTCAGCACATCAGGGCAATGAGAGTTTTCAGTAATCCATATTTTTACAAAGAATAGGCAGGGAGGATTTCAAAGATTCCCAACACAAAGATAGTCTAAATGCTTATAAACATGGAATATGCTAATTACCCAGATTTGGTCATTATATATTGTACGCATGTATCAAACTATCCTATAATGCCCTATAAATATGCACAATTATTATGACTCTAGCAAAAAGGAAAGAGCAGACAGTCCTTTGTCCTTCATCTTAAACCAGTATTGTGGCTAAGAGCCAGTCATGGCAACAAGGTCTGACTAGAATAGAGAAGCTGGTAGAGGATCTTCCTGCTGACATTATGTCTTGGTACCAAAACCCACTCATTACTCTGACTGATTTTTCTTTTTATTATCTATGCAACCATTAGCAAATTATTCCAACTGCTCTGCATCTTTTTCATCATCAAGAAAATGACTAGAAGAATAACGTCCTTACAGACAGGTGGATTACAGTACCAAAGACTCTTGGGGATAAGTTGGCACAATTTTGATTACTATTATAGTGATTTGTTGATGTCCATTAGATAAAATTAATAATCCATTTGAAGAAACAAAGTCTCAAAGAAATGACATTATTTACCAGTTGGGACATATTACTCATTACTGAAGCAGTAGATCTTTGGATCAACTTGATGGATGGTGCCCAAACTAAGGAATCTCCTCCACTGAACTTTCCTGTAAGCTTTCCTGGGAAGATGTGACAAAAATCTCTACACTCAAATAGGGCATTGATGACAGACCAAAAAAAATGATTACATGTAAGCTCAGCCTGGTGAACCAATTAGTTCTGGGGCATTACATCAAAAGCATGGGAAACATCATTCAAAAGCTGAAGCCCAGCAAAAGCAAAATCCCTAAAACTCCCTGCACAACTTGTAGACAGATTCACTGAAGAGTTTCCTCTTCCATAGCAAATGTTTACTATCTATATAACCTTGGTGGGTGGCCTTCCTATGGCTTTTAAGGTTCATTAGCCTCCTGTGTCTTATAAGCCTCCCTTTGCCTTCTAGAAGGGAGCTTTTCAATTTGAAGGAAATAGTTACAAAACAACTGGCCTATCTGTTGGTCATCATTCCGAAAGAGACAAGTAGCTTTCATTGGGATTTTCCTTTGATGTTCTGCCCAGAAAAATCCCTCTCCAAGAGGCTCAGCATACATTGAAATTGAACAGGGCACTGGTTTACCCCTTACAAACAGAAGACATCAGGCACTGTGGCATCTCCCATGAGCAGGGCCACTCCTTGGCTATAGGAGGACTTCTTTACCCTAGTCACCAGTGGCCACCCAATACTGGATCCCATAGCTCCATCATAATATCCCTCAAGGGGATAGTCTTTCCCAACACAGCCTGAGTTCCCATTTCAGAAAGATGTGGTTAAAATGTCTGACTATCCAGAAATATCACAATCTGATTTTGAAAGTGTGGGGGGTTTTGCAAGAAAAAAATCACAAATATAAAAGGGTAGCAATCATTCTTGGATGCTTTGATTGGAGTCTAGTTTTCTTACAGGCTCCTTTACCTTTTGGATGGTTAGAAATCACAGTGAGGCAGTCCAATGCTTTCTAACTGGTCAACTGCCATGTATACGTGTCCATTGTCCTTATAGGTAGTAGCTATGGCAATCCTTATTTTACAAACTTAGAAGGATATCATTTTCTAGTTAATATCAACCTCAAAGACCAAAATTGTGACCCCCCCCACAAAGATCTTGGTTTTCTTTAATAATTTTTATGTTTGGATATCATGCATTTATGCTGTGAGTTATATTAATATCTCTCTAGTATTCAACATTTGTAAATTCCCTCCTCATATACCTAGAAGAGGCCAGGTTCTTTCAAGTCTCCTGAGTGACCTTTCTTAATAGTAAGAGGCAGTAGCATTATAACAGGATATTAGCACAGAAGGCAGCGAGGGAGGAACTCTATTCTCTGCAGGTAGCCTATTCAGTTCATCCTTTAAGACCCAACCCAAGTTTCTTCATAACCCCAGACAGAACACTAGCCAGATTAAGACACAGAAATTCTTCAAAATAGTCTCAGTGACTCTGTTCTTTGCTATTCTATTTTTATGATAGTAATAGTAATTCAATGCTTTATTGTGCGGTTGTTACACACTAAATATGTGTTTGTCATATTTATCAATGGTTGACTTTTGTATCTTTTCTCTTTAAATTGAAAATTACCTTGACACATGTAGAGTAGCTTCATTAGCCTTTATTAATCCTGCCATTAATCAATGAAGTATAATGCAATGATTACATTTAGGTTGGAACTTCCAGCAGAAAAAAAAAAGTTACTTTTCTTCCTACGATCAGCCAAAAGGCCCTGCTCCTGAGAATTAACTTGAGTGGGGAAGAAAAAAGAATAAACAGAAAGCTGTGTCTGGCAGGTGCTATGTAGGTCTACCAAGAACAAAGTTTAAAGGACTCTGGAAGCTTCTGCACTGAATAATTTAAGTAACCTGGGTGTCAAGTTGTAGTGTTATTAGTAGTAGTTCATTAATTTCTCTCTACAGCTTCTCTACCTGCCAGGATACCAGCTGCTCCAGCCATCCATCACATCCTAGTTCAAGCAGTAGGCATGGCCTCTCACTGTTCAGAAATGGGCACATGATCCAAACAGAACCAATCAGTCTTTCCCTAAGTTTAATGAGTAGGCATTTTAAAAGGCCATGTTCATCTTCTTCCATGTGAGTCTCAAATTGGAACTATTCGATCCTTGATCAGTTAGCAACCATGTACCCAGCTACATAGAAGAATCCTATTTGTATTGTGATAGAGTGAGCTCCCAAGGAAAGCAAAGCCAAGAAGGGTGAAGGGTGAAAGACAGCTCCCTAACCTCATTTCAGACGCTGAGTTGAGGTATAACTGACCTCAGCTCTATCCGTGGACCTCCCAGTTGCTGCCTTCATTCACAACAGTTCAACCTAGGTATCTGTCGCATAGGATAATCCTAATAAGCAGAAGACAGGAGTTCTAACAAGAACAGAATGTGACCTCCAGGAGGATACAGACCAGATCTGTCAGGCACTGTGTCTCTAGCATGCAGCTTGATAATTACTTGATATGGATAACCATATGAATGGATCTCCTAGTGTCTCCAAACACCTCTACAGAATCTTTTCAGGAGAGAAGAAGCCCCACAGGATCTGAAGGATCTGAGGAATCACTATACACTCTTCAAGGAAGCATGCGAATGCTATCTCTTTATTCTAATCTACTGTGTGAGGTGGGCAAGTCATTAATTAAACACTCAGAGTTCCTAACCTGATCAGTTATTGGTGATCCATTTCAGCTTTTGGTATTACATTATGGTTGGGATACTTTTACTATTTCTGTAGAGTTTGTCTCTAAGACTTTTGGGGTTCTTTCTTCATTCACATTCTTCTGCAAACTGAGAACCTTTTCTGAACGGCAAAGAAGTTTTGAAGGAAGATGTTCATTGGATTTTTTAAAATAACTTCCTTCCCCCAAAGTAGAATCCTTCAGTCTGGTAACCTAGCAACATGACAGAACACCTCCACAAGGCAGGAGGAACAGGGAAGACTTGGTCCTTTGTCGTGCTTATTTACCTGTAACAAGTATGTTACTTACTGATAAGTGAAATAAACAGAGAATTTCCATCACACCCTTCCTCCCCACTTGGTGTCAACAGAGATGTGGGTACACCAGTCAAGCTAAGGGAGTCCGCCTACACAAGTGATCCTGGAAATTCTGCAGTCTGTCTAAACTCTTCCATTAATTTTTCATTCCCACTCTAACCACATATAACACTGGAGAGTTAAGAAAAAAAAATCTTAAATAAAATTTAAAATATGGTCTTTTTCCTGTACCTTCCCAAGAAGGAATAGAAAACTAAAGTAAAAAAGTTCTATGTACAGGTGTACCCAATGGATATCCCAAAATATACTTGAATTGCAAAACATTCTGAGGATGGCCCCTGTTTTTGAGGCCTGGGGCCAAGATTCCAAATGGCCTCTCCTAATGAAACATTGGACTGATGGTGGCCATGTTGGAAAGGCAGAGCAGCCCTCTGAGGCTAGGCAATGGGAGCAGGCACCTCTAACTAGGAGCTCCTTGAAGTGATGGTTCTTGTGCCTCTCAGTCTGAAGGCCTATTGTTACTGTTGTGCCTCCTCAGATGACCTTCAGTGGTCACCACCACACCCATCTAGCCCAGAAATCCTTCCCAATGCTTATCTCCTCCCCACTCATCCACAGCCTTGGGAAGCTCCCCTCTTCCCTGCTCCATAACATTCCAACCCCGCTGTTCTTGTATTTACCACAGGTCATTTTAAGCTTTTGTTTTTCCTACAGTCTCCATCACTAGCCCAAGACTCATAGGACAAACACTGTGTCGTGTGGCTCTGAATCACACACATCTGGTATAGCAACTGACATGTTAAACATATTTGTTAAATAATAAATAAGCCTTTAATTTTTCACAAAGTGAATCATAATTTCCTCTATAGTATACTCAAAAGTGTATGCATATGCTTACAAATGGTCATGTACAGGGAGAGGCAGAGACAGAGATTACTATAACTTTTTAAAAATTGGTAAGATGCCAGCAAAACTGGACCTTGTTAAAGGCTAGCCTTTTTCTATACATGAATACCTTCTGTATCCACCCAAGTCCTGTGCCACCTGTACATTTCCAGTCACTGTGGGAATACTCACACCACTAGAAGCAACCTTGGATATTTGGTAGATACTCAGTATGGTCCAGTTCTTGCTAACAACAGCTGAAATTTGTCTAGCAACAGTTTCTGCCAATACACTGATTGTAGCCCTGTTCCCTACCACTATACAGAACAAGCCTTGTCCTTCCCATAAGGCAACCTCCAAGAATCTGAAAATCTAAGACTTCCCTTATTCAGAGTAAGCACCACAAATGCCTTAAACTGACCTTCAAACATGTGAGCACTGAGTTCCTTTCTCAGCAATGCTCATTCTTCTGGGGCGTGTGCCCAGAGCCATCGATTAACAGCTGTGCAAATTGTTAGGCAGTCTTACATGCCTGTAATTCCAGAGCTTGACAGACTGAGGTAGGAAGATCTCAGAGTTTGAGGCTAGCCTGGCCTATAACAATGAGATTTTGTCTTAAAAAAAAAAAAAAAAAAAAAAACCACCTTATGTAAGTAGAACTTGGTACAAGTTCTGGAATAGAATTCTTAAACTTTTCTGAACTTTAAAATCACCCAGGGAATTTAAGCACTCCTTTTTCACAGAAGTTCTATTGAGTAATAAGTGGACTGTGGGATCTAGAAATCTACATTTTGATAAAGGGATCAAGATACATGGCTATGGGAAGTTCCCAGAGCACTCTCCAAGATATGCTCATGAAACATCACCCGCTTCTGTTTGTTCTTTTGCTGATGTAGGTTTAGATCTGTCTTATTCTTGAGATCTAACTCCTAAGTTAGCTAGAATACGCTACCTAAATATTGAGTGCATACTTAGAGTAATGGGGTCAGAATCGGGCATTCACTAAGCCTTTGCATTTAAGCAAAGGAAGATTTGGGAGATGTAAACCTTTCATCAGAGATTGCATTAGAAAAGTTGGCCAAATGGAGGAAAGAGTGGGTTTGATGTTCTTCATCCTTTCAAAGCCTTAAAGTGTTTTAAGCAGTGTGAAGGTACATGATCTGTTCTCTATTTTCTGAATGTGCCACAGAAAGCCTTTCCCATGCAGTAAATACCTACTTTAGCAAATCAAATAAGCTGGAAAAGCACTTGGGCATCATGCCAGGGAGAGAAATCACTCCAGTTTTGTTTCACTTCATTGATGTTATTAATAAATTATTAACTGCCACTACTGGTGAGTTCTTCTTAAAGAGTTTCTCTCTGTTTGAACTGCAAAAGGTAAGACAACATGGAGATGATTTGAAAGTGGGAGGCAAAACTTAAAGGATGCTAGATTGTCTGACACAAGATTCAGACATTGCTGTATTTGAATACTCATCCTTCTGCTGACTAACTTATCGACTTGATCAAGTTACTGAACTCTGCAGAGTTGTCATTTTTTCATCAGCATCATGGGTCTTCTAATGGTCCCAGTACCAAGAAGACGCTCTAAAAACTTATATCAAGGCAACTGTTACAGTGCAGGGTCATGACATGTCACCTACATATCTTTATACCTTTTGGTAATTCAACAATTTATTTCTGTCACCATCAAGTGCACATGAAAGTCATTTGTCAAACAGCTACTTCTAGTTCACAGATGCGACCACTAAGGCAAAGGTTTGGTAGATGACCATGGTAACAAAATGCAAGCCATTCATCTACAAGTCCAAAGCTCCATTCCCCACCTTGATGCCCACAAAACAACAGGAGCTGCTCAGTGTTGGTCAGCTGCCCACCTTGAGAGAGCTAGGGGGCCACAAGAAAAGCTGCAGACCTGGGGTCTGTTCTTTTCTCTACCTCCATTCACTCCTTCATTTGACAAATATTTATAAGCCTGGGACAGAAAAGAAGCCAAGAAAGCCAGATGGCCTTTGCTCTCCTTTCATGTAAGTCTCTACTGATCTCAGCAAAGAAGCTCCCTGAGCAGCCATACTATCCACCAGGGCAGCCTCATCCCAGTCATAGCCTGTCTCCTGGTCCATCTTACATTCTCTATTCTTACATACTCCCATTCTTGTTTCCTTTGTCCCATCAGCATAAGTTCAGTGAAGACCGGAAACTCCTCTAACTTATCTCTGTTTGTACCTATAGCTCCAAGAATGGTGTGTGGCCCACAGTACAAGCTTCGGAAATGTTTGTTACTAGAGTGCACAATCCTGAGAAAGAGAGAGAAAACTCAAACAGATGAGTAAATATGAACTACTCAGAGGGAAGCCCCCCTAAGTTTGGGCTGGCAAATAATCAGTGAGCCTCTTGGTGGATGGACCCTCCTGGAGGAAGTAAGGGTTAGCTCAGGCACCCAGTGATAAGCTTTCTGTGCAAACAGCACAAGGGAACTTTGCCATGTCTGTGTGATCTTAGCGGCTGTCACTGCTCTCCCCAAATTGCAGCCAAATCAGGATTCAGCAAATAAAAGTAACTTTCAGCTGTCAGCACCCTCCCAAGATTTAGCTTATTGAAAATACTGAGGACCAAAATTGCACGATAGACCTGGCTGGGACATGACACTTAAACAAAATACCTTCATAAAATCCACTGCACATACAGTAAAATTACAACTCAAAGAGGAGTTCAGCCTGGGCTCTCAGCTCAGGGAGCCAAATGACTCTCCACTAGCATTGGGTTCTCATTAGCAGCTTGTATGCCATGCAGCTCTCGGTAATCTGTACCAACTCAAAAGAAATCTGTAAGAAGAAACCAGCATAAGGGGATACAGCGAAGCCATGACTCACTCCCTCCAGTCTTGGAAGACATCCACCTCCCCTATGTCAAATCCAGGTGACAGGCTGATGTAAAACCCAAAAGGCCATAGGGATCAGGAATTAGGGACTGGCATGAGTGGCAGGGATTTGACCATTGGTTATTTTTTAGTGAAGTTAGTTTCCAAATCAGTAAGTACATCCAAGAAGCTCTGATAAGGACAGCCTTACAGTCCACAGTGGACTAGGAGAGAAGGGGCTCCCCAGCTCATTCATGTGGGTCCCTCCACATAGTCATCCTAGAATATCAAAGCTTACAGGTAGCAATAGTGGCCCACACAGTGTCCAGGGAAGCCACATAGTTGTTATGCTTGCCTCCCTACCACCATTTCTTGTCCCAACCTGCTGTAAACATCATACATGTGGCCCTGGCCACAGTATCTCAGACTGGGGCCATATTTCAGACACAGATGAAAGCCACCACGTTCTAAGCTGGAGCACAAGATTGCATCCCTGCTCTGATGCACAGTGACTGATGACCCAGGTCTATCCCTTCCAGTTTGCATCCCCACCTCTTCAACTTTCACCTCTGCTGAGCTGCACTGGGACAACCCAAGTACAGAAAATTCAACAGAGAGAATAAGTTGACACAAGATAATTCATGCTGAGATATCAACACACTGCCTAGAATTCATTTATTCAATTAGCCATGGAGTGAACCAAGAGACACAAGATCAGGCTGGCTTTAGTGAGAAGTCAAAAAAATAATAATAATAACTAAAAGATGGCCTGCTGCTGGACAGAGCAGGCCTGAGGACAAATAAAGTCTTGGTGGCCTGTCTTGAGCTGTCTTAGATGACAGAATGACAATGGGAACTTGGAGACAGGCTCAAATCAGAAAGCATCACCTTCACAGTCCTCCCCCACAGCATGCCTGGCCTGTCACACCATCTTAGGACCTCTCAATCTTTCTATTTCCAAAATGGGCATAAAGTCACTCACCTCTTAAGATTTGGTAAAGACGACATCCAGCAGCAATGGTCAAGTATCCACCAGTGTTGAGCTGGACACATCATAAACACTTGGCCAATAGCATCAGCCTTCTCCTTCCTTCATGCAGAGGGAGCCGAGGAAAAATACTATAGTCATAGTCATAAGATCATGACAGGCTAAACCCTCAGAGAGAAATCTGGACCCTGAATAATGGAGGCTACTTTCATATACTCATCCCCAGAGACATAGGAAGGCTGATTTAAAAATCATTTCTCTAAAAAAGAAAGACAGCTAGATGGAGCCTCACCAACACTGTGTCAAGACATAAACAAGGCATTTCAAGAGTACCTGATGGTGGACCAACATCTCCACTTTACCAGGGAGTCTCTTTTGTAGTGAAACTCTCATAAACTCTGAGTGGGGATGGGGAAGAGAGCGCTGAGAAGGAGCAGTGTACACACACTCCTCTCTCCTACTTAACATCAAACAACAGAGCTTATTGCTAAAAATATAAGCAAAAATCATGATTCACCTAGCAGGAGTCATCTCCATGGATACAAAGAGACATGAAAGGGGGAGGGGAAAAAAGACAAGAATGCACAGCCTGGAGATATTTCACGCAAGGAAGTGAGGTTCACTTATGGGCTGGTGAATCCCAATTTCTTATGTGTTGCTCAAATCTTAAATCAGTCTTATAATAAAAAACCCAGTACCAGATATTGGGGTGAAAGCTGAAAGATCAGAGAAGAAAAGCAAGCCACAGCCACCACCTCTTACCTCACCAATTCCTCAGCCTGAAAAAGCCTCAGCCCATAGGCCTCTAGCCGAATGAGCTTCCTCAGCCAAAAAGGCTTCAGCCTGAAAAAGCCTTTAGTTCCTATCTCCTCACACCTTATATACCTTTCTCTGCCCTGCCATATCACTTCCTGGGATTAAAGGTGTGTATCTTCCCAGTACTAGGATTAAAGGTGTGTACCACCACTGCCTGGCTCTGTTTTCTCTCTTAGACTGAGTCAGTCTCATATAGTCCAGGGTGGCTTTGAACTCACAGAGATCCAGACGGATCTCTGCCTCCCAAGTGCTAAGATTAAAGGTGTGTACCAGCACTGTCTGGCCTCTATGTTTAATCTAATGGCTTGTTCTGTTCTCTGATCTTCAGGTAAATTTTATTAGTGTACATATTATATCAACACACTTAAGACCAACTTTCCACCTCAGATATACTACCTGAATGAGAGTCCCACATGGCGCTACCAGTACAGTCCACACAGTCTGATGGCTGAGAGTGGTAATCATTGAGCTTTCCTGTATAATTCCTTTGTGTGGGCACTTGGCATTTATAGCCTCACTTATTCTTTATGACAATTGTGTTAATGTGACATTATTATCCTCATTTCACAGTGAGGAACCTGAAGCACCAAGAAGGTTACTTTCTGTTGGCAAAGCTGAGAATCCCATTCTCTAGAAGCCAAATAATCACTGCTAACATACGCTGGTTGGTCACAAAATGCCAGGCAATGCTAAAGTACATTATTTCATTCTCAGGACAACCTCGGAGGTGGCTGTTGTCATATTCATTGTGCAGATGAGTAAATGACCAAGCCGAGAACGTTAGGCAGCTCACTCAAGCCAAAGTAAGAATCAGAAGGAGGATTCAAACCCAAAGTCCAAACAGATCTTATCAGCAGCTATGTTCAACACTCAATGCTAGCCACACCCATAACCAAGGCAAGGAGATGTGCAAGATGTTATAACTAGAACGCTATGGGCTGCAGAAGTCTGCAGGACCAGAAGTGACTTTAACTATGGGGTCGCTGTGAAAAGCTTCCTTGAGAAATGGCGTTTATATAGACCTGGAATAATGATATAAAGGGTGTTGAGTCTGTTAGAAAGCATTTGGAGAGGTCAAGTTCACTAAAAACACTTGAAGTCATTCAGCACAGTGGTCCTTGGGTTTTACAATCTAGAGAATTAGTCAAAACTCAGACTGTCAGGCTCCATTCCCAGAGTTTTTTAATTCAGTAGCTCTGGGATGCAGCCCAAGAATCTGCATTTCTGATAGCATTTTAGGTCCAAGAATCTCGCTCTAACAGCTGATCCAAAGAGAATGGATGGGAAGAATACAGGAGTGAGTGGAGGGTGAGAAGCATTGGCAGTAAAGAGAAAAGGACATGGGTAGAATATTTCATGAGCAGCTTGGGCAGATGCATTATAACACATGTTCTATCAGGAGGCAGAGTGAGGGCAGTCACCAACCTCTGCGTAAGTGAAGCACCATAGAAACAAGCCACTCAGACCCTCCCATGGAACCAAAAATTCCACACCCTTCTGATACTACAAAGTCTGCTTCCCATGACTTTGGTTGTTCATCCTGCTTCCAATTTCCACCTCCTTAAGGAGTCATGTGACTGGTGAACTATCATGGTTATTATCTGTCCAGTGTCCATGTATTCAGTCATCCTTCCAACTGGAGATGAGAGACCTCCCTTCACCAACAGGACAAAAGAGGGCATTAAGATACCCTAGTCAACAAGCCCTGTGAAACACTCTACTCACTTGGTTGATTGTCTCTGCAGCCTGACACAGTCCCAAACCATGATGAGGACATTAAAAACACATGGGACCAAACCACTCTGAAACCTCACAACTACATCCTGAAGTTCTGACAAATGGGGGCACTGGGCTTTGAAAGCTGACATGACTTGCCAAGCCTGCTTCTTGCCAACTATCAGCTGAAGGGCAGTGTCTTCAGAGAATACAGAGATGCTCTTGCTGGGTTGAACAGAGCCCTAGGGACAGACTCCTCCTCTCTCTGGGCCACACTGCCAAATCAAGCACCCCTGCTTGGAGGCTCAGAAGCTTGGGGGGCTGCAGAAAGCTGCCCTAGGCTATTTCCAGTCACCTTTTCTTTCTGTCTAAGCAAGAGGAAGCATAAGAATTGGGCCAGATGGGCTAGAAAATTCTACTCACAGAAACTGTGTTTGGGGCACACAGCCTTTGTGTATATTCTAGGCATGTCAGAAGCAGTGTCCAGTGAGTTCATTCCAAGAAGGCCAGCCAATGTCAAAAGCATCAGCATGGTGTCCTTTACATCCGAGGTGCCCTGATTACGTATCAAGGGTGAAGCCACGGAATTAGCATTCTTTGGAGCATTTATTAGGCTCGTGCCATAAAAATGACTCAACACCCACCACAGCCTCCATGCCCTGCATCCTGCTCTGTGGATGGTACACTGTGTACAGCTAAAGCCAATGTGCTGTTGTTCCCATATCACAGGCAAGGACACAACAACCAAGAGACCTTGGTGTAGGAGGTAGACCACGGTGGGAGAGAATATAGAGTGGTAGAACTCAAGGTGTGAAGGCCAGATTACATGGCTCCAAAGCTCTTGTGAAAAATGTCCCTGCTGTGTCCTATGTATATTAAAGGTAAATTCAGGTCAATGAATGACAGCCCCTGACTCTGGAAAATTTATAGCCTACTCAGAGCAGAGAACACACACACAGGGAAAAATAACTTCAGAGCTCTTATACAGTAACACATAAGGAGCAGTGGCCTGGAAGTCACCTTTCACACAAAGGAAACACTCTGTGCCCTCACTCAAAATATCTTATGGAACTCAAAGACCCATTAAAGATAATATCAACAATGAGAGCAGCTAATATGTTATGTGTTGCCCTCATATACTGGATGCTAAGTGTTCATAGGACACACTGAAGGGTTTTTTTTGGAATATAGTGGTCCCCTTCACACTCATGCCTACAATTTTGCTTTCCCAGATTTCAGTTAACTGAAGTCAATAATAGTCCAAAAATATTACAAAGAATTTTTCAGAAATATGCAGTTTGTAAGTTGTAAATTGTGCACTGTTCTTAGTAGTGTGTTGAAATATTGCGCCACTCCTGTCTATCCCACCCCAAATGAAGCATCTCAGTGTCCAGTGTGTTTGTGCTGGTTTTGGTACCCACCCACTAGCCAGCTAGCAGCTGCTGTGGTTATCAGACTGATCATCCCACAGAGGTTGAATCATGATGCCTATATAAATCACCTCCTTTCATTTTATCACATAGAAATTATGTCATTTCTCATCATTACAAGAAGGGAGAATACAGAACAGGAAGATTTTACAATTTACAAATTTACACTTTTACAAAATTACAATTTACAAATTTAATTTACAAATTACACTTTTAACATATAGCAGGGTGAGTGGAACTAAAGGATCTATGGGACTTACTGACTACCAGTCAGATTCTAGTTTCAATGAGGATCCTGTCTCAAAGGAATAACGGGGAGAGATGAAGCAAGATACCTCTTATCCTTCTTAATACAGACATAAACACATACATTCACATACACATGCACGCACACACACATGCATACACATGCATGCATATGCATGCACACAGGTGCACACACATGCATGTGTACACACACTCACACATGTGCAGGCAAACCCAAGCACATAGTCACCCATGCATGCACACATGCACATACCCCTCATTCACACCAATACACTAAAAAATTAGGATTTATTTATTTATATTTTATGTGTTGTGTGCCAGTGTGTGCCTAAGTGTATGTATATGCCACATGCCTGCAGGTATCTGCAGAAGCCAGAAGAGGGCATCAAATCCCCAGAACTAGAGTTACAGGCATGGGTAGGTTGACCAATATGGGTGCTAGGAACTGGGTCCTCTGCAAAAGCAGCAAGTGCTCTTAATCACTGAGCCATCTCTTCAGGACATGTAAACACACACACACACACACACACACACACACACACACACACACACACACACACATTAGGGTCCCTATAAGCATCACAACCAGCAGGAGACATCCACATGAGGTGAAGAATGAAACTCAGATCAGCACCACTTTAGTAGGTGCTGTGTCAAAACCTTCCAGAGTCTGACCTCACAGTTTATTTTCCTTACACATTTAAATACAGTAAAACTTTGGGGAAAGTCTCCACATGACAGTTATCACAACAAAGCTTCAGGGCTGGCTCCCTCAAAACTCTTGCAAAGCACACCTCTACAGCAGAGCACCTGCGACCTTTACAATAAGAATGAGCTCTATTGACTGCTGAACAGTGCTCAGGCCAAGGGCCTAGGGAGGAAGAATTTGTAATAAGCATAAGAATGGATTCTATTGGTGGAGAATGCATAGTACATGGGACCTCTTCCATGAGGGTGAGTTCTATTCACTGAGAAACGAAGCTCAGAATTAGGGCTTAAACAATGCTCAGGATTTGAGGGGATTCAGGTGAAGGCTGGACACATAGAATAGCAAAAGATCACCAAGTTGTTAAACAACATCTACTCCAGCCTTCCAGGTAACCAGGCATCAGTCATTTTCTTCCCTTGAAGAAAAAAGGACGGCTTGTTTAACAGTTCTGGTTCCTCTAATGCTTTCCCTAAGCTGTGCTTCCTAAACACACTGTTTCTCTCTCTCTCTCTCTCTCTCTCTCTCTCTCTCTCTCTCTCTCTCTCTCTCTCTCACACACACACACACACACACACACACACACACACACAAATTAAAGAAAAAATTCTCTTTATCATAGATATGTATATACAGGGGAAAAAACACATATAAGGTATACTCTCTGCAGTTTCAGGCATTGTAGGAGTTCTTGGAGTACATCACCCACAGGTTAACGAGAAGTACTGTAATAAGACTTTTCTTCTACTTACCGGCCCTCTATTAGCAGATACTGTGGCTTACATAGACCATGTTAATACATATCCGCAAAATAATTGTGAGAGGTTATGGTGACATGCCTTGCTTTGAAGATGAGACTGGCAAGATATGTAAAGATTAAATCAAAGTTTATTGTCCATTTGTGGTTGTGGAATTCATCAAGAAGAGCATGACAAGTGCTTCTTCAAATGATCGGGCAGGATGGGACAGGCTTTGCAAATGTGACAGGGGACAAGAACATTCCATCCCTTTTCTCAGGTTTGCATGCACACCACAAGGTATGTTGTGAAATGAATCATTAGGGCAGGTCTCTGTGCAGAGTTTGAAAGCCACCGTGCCTAAGGACACACAGGCAGCAATTATGAGGCAGAGTCCAGATGTTTGTCTTTACAGTCCACCTCTACACCGGGCTGCCCAATGGAAATAAAAAGACAAAGCCTGTGTTCAGTGAACCCTTTCCTAGAAGCCACATAAAGATGTTTAAAAGCCACCTTAAAATTTATTAAAATTAATTAGTTAATACACTCACATTCCCTCTATGCATCAAATATGTTATCCTATCAACATGATAACATTCATTTTTAAATTAAATCAATAAAAGTTGAGATTTCTTTGCTACTGTTCTTCTGTCCCTCTCAGTTCGGATGAGTCCAGGGTCAAGAGCTTGGTAGCCACAGGTATCTAAAGACTACCACACAAAGCAGCACATCTCTAAAGCACAGTACACCAGCCCACTCCTTAGATTTTGCTACAAAAGAAACTCTCCCCTCATATTTCCTCCTCCCAGCAGCTTCCCTTATGTAGTTTCCAGAATACTCAAAGGGCAAACCCAGTGTCCAGGGTTACTCATTTCTGCTTGCCTTGGCTACTTTTAGATGTCACACGGCATTGACGGAGAAAAGCCAGTGGTAAGGGAGCCCTACAGGCAATGTATGTTGCAGCCTTTTCAAAACAAAGAACCCTAAGCCAAAAGGACTCGCATGGGCAGCAGCCCAAAGCACAGGGCTTACAAAGCCACAGGCTCAGCAGCAGCCAAACATCGGCTTTTAATAGAAGTTCTCCCATTAGGCTTTGCAGAGATACACCTGATCCTTCATGCTCAACCCTGACAGAAATTGGCTGACCCCATTTCTTTTGCTTTGCCAAATAAGCAGGCTGCAGAATTTCAGAAAGACTGGCATCTGGAGAGTCTTTAGATGGAGAAGTGACAGCTATGGAGTAACCTGGGAGCAGCCCATTATTCTGAGAAACACCACACATCAATATGCAGTCACCCTGAGTGGTCCATGATGAGGTTCAGGTAAGCAACATGGCCCTTCCCTAATGTGCCCTCGTGGTTTCTTATCTGCAGATCCACGGAAGGGTAAAGCTTCAGAGTCCAGCAGTAGCCAGGCTAAGAAAGCAAATCAAACATCCTACCTGCTTCTGTCCTTCACAGCATCTCCTGCATCTCACTGCTCAACGATGAGGCAAATGTGCTTGTCAGCCCATTTATTTTATTTTCAAAGAGGCCTCTAACTTTTCATGCTTAATTTGGGGATGACACACGGAGGAGAAAATAAACTCTAGGCTGAGAGAACAGCATCAGTCCCTTTTGCCTGGATGGTGTGGCTTTGAGAAATTAGATTGTCCACCCGTGGGATGTTTCTTCAGAAGACAGGAAAAGACTAGCAGGTTTTCCATCATTTACTGACTTCCCATTTATTGAGCAACTACTGTATGCTAAGCTGAGCTCTGGACACTCAGAAAAAAAATGCTGCTTTCTGTTTTTCGAATCTTAGGTGGTCTTATAATAATAATAATAATAATAATAATAATAATAATAATAATAATAAAACACCCAGAACCAGATATCAGGGTGAAAGCTGAAAGATCAGAAAAGCGGTGTAAGCCACAGCCAACCTCACTTCACCAACTCCTTAGTTGATTCTGTTTTCTCAGACTCGAAGTCCTCACTGGAAAGGATCTCAGCTTAACTGCTTTAGTTCCTGTTTCCTCACACCTTACATACCTCTCTGCACCCAGCCATGTCACTTCGTGGGATTAAACATGTATGTGTCACCACTGCTCGGCTCTGTTTCTAGTGTGTGCCACCGCTGTCTGGCCTCTATGTCTAATCTAGTGGCTGGCTCTGTCCTCTGATCTCCAGACAAGTTTATTAGGGTACACAATATATATATCACCACAGCTTCCCTTCCTCCCATCCAAGCCCTCACACACCAACCAACACAATGGACCACTGAGAACACAGCACATTGGGAACTATGACAGCGGTATAAGCCAAGCAGAATGAGACTCTGGAGAAAGGGGAAATTAGTGCAGCTGGGAGAGTCAGAGACAGACATCTGGGACACAGGGAATCTTGTGGCTCTTTACAGTGTGTGAGCATCTCATGAGCTGTAAGCACCATCTAAGTCTAGCAATATTCATTAGGTCCAATAAGATACACAGACAGCATCACTGAGCAAGGTGGGGTCCAGCTATCTGGGTGCTCATTTACACAATATAAAGTCCCTGCCTCATGAAGAATGACATGGGCATTGGTGATAGGCGGACGCGAGTATTTGGTAACAGAAATGTGTATCGTGACTATTGTGCCCGCACTAGTCCTTGTTAGAGAGGCGACCCTCCCCCACATCACCACCTCTACCACATGACCACACCTCTAGAGATACAGAACTCAGAGTGGATCCTTCTCATCTCTGCAGACTGGATGGACTGAAAGCTCCCCACAGCACTTTACCCACATGACAGAGAAAATTCAGTAGTTCACTTACAACTAGCCAAAACATGGAAGTGACCCACATGACAACCAGCTGATGAATAAGTGTAACACACAGTCTACAATGAAACATGACTTAGACATGAAAAAAAAAGGAACTATTGATACCTACTACAGTTTAGGTGAACATTGACAACATCATGCTAAGCCAAAGAAGACAGGCACCAGACGCAATCTTATATGATTTTATTTACACACGAAAGGAGCAAAATCAGCAAATACAAAGAAATTTGGAAGATGGTTGTTCCCAAGGGGTAGAGAGAAAGAGAAACAGGGAGAGCTTGATGGCTGTGTGCGGAGTCTCACGTCTGGGAGGTTTGAAAGTTCTGGAACTAGACAGTGATGAGTATTGTACAAAACGACAAAGTTCATAGGAGACAGGGCCTGGGCTCAGCCCCTCATCCCGTGGACCACCAGGCTAGCTCCCCCACATCCCACCCTCACAGGAGGAAAGGCCTCACCATCTCCTAAGCACAGGGACCACTGCTTCTCCAAGCCTGCAGTGCATGTCTACCCACTGCATTTGTGCTGGGTCCAGTCGGTGGAAACTGGGCGGGCCTTCTTAAGTTGACATCGGTGGCCTCTCTGCTTTCCTGCCTTTGTGAGTGTTCTTAAGCGTGTCAATGCACACGTGTCATTTTTCAGCAGAAGGTAGTATTGATGTCGTTTCCAGGAAGAGAACATTTGTGGCCCTTGTAATGCATCACTTCTTGTTTTGCTCCGCAGGGCAGGCTGGACAAATCCCTCCCTCTGGGACTTGTCACCACCTCTCTTCTCACCCATTTGCAAGGGGTGGGGTTAGAGGTGTGGTTCACTGGGGTGGGAAAAGGAGGAAGGCAGCCAGACAAAAAACAAGCAGCATGGTAGAAATTCTCCAGGGCTGCTTCTACAGAGCCTGGATCCGGATGGGGCTTGGAAAATATAAAGTCACAGACTGAAACCTCTAGCTCAGCTACACCCAGGGAGGCTACCAAGTAAAGAGGACCCTAAGAAAGACATAGGGATCACCCAATGACAGAGAAATGGATGAGATCTACATGAGCAAACTGGGGGTGGGGGTGGGGTAAGGAGGGCAAGGGTCGGGGGAAAGAGAGCTTAGGGGAGCAGGAGGTCCCAGCTGGATCAGGAACAGAGTGGGAGAACAAGGAAAGAGATACCATGATAAATGAAGACCCCAGGGGAATAGGAAGAAGCAGAGTGCTGGAGAGGTCCCCAGAAATCCACAAAGATACCTCCACAATAGACTACTGGCAATGGTCGAGAGAGTGCCTGAGCTGACCTGCTCTGGTGGTCAGATGGCTGAACACCCTAACTGTCATGATAGAACTCTCATCCAGTGACTGATGGAAGCAGATGCCAAGCCCCAGGTGGAGCTCCAGGAGTCCAATCAGCAAAAGAGAGGATATGAGCAAGAGATATTGAGACCATGATTGGAAAAAGTACAGGGACAAATAGCCAAACTAGTTGGAAACACATGAACTGTGAACTAATAGCTGAGGAGCCACCATGGAACTGGACCAGGCCCTCTGGATAAGTGAGACAGTTGATTGGCTTGAACTGTTTAGGAGGCCCCAGGCAGTGGAACCAGGACCTGTCCTTGGTGCATGAGCTGGCTTTTTGGAACCTAGGGCCTATGCTGGGACACTTTGCTCAGCCTTGGTGTGGGGAGGAGGGGACTGGACCTGCCTCAACTGAGTCTACCAGGCTGGGCTGATTCCCCAGGGGAGACTGCTGTGGGATGGTCTGTATGTCAAGTGTGTTGCTGATTGGTCAATAAATAAATCACTGATTGGCCATTGGCTAGGCAGGAAGTATAGGTGGGACAAGGAGGAGAATAAAGCTGGGAAGTGGAAGGCTGAGTCAGAGAGACACTGCCAGCCACCATGATGACAAACAGCATGTGAAGATGCCGGTAAGCCACGAGCCACATGGCAAGGTATAGATTTATAGAAATGGATTAATTTAAGCTGTAAGAACAGTTAGCAAGAAGCCTGCCACGGCCATACAGTTTGTAAGCAATATAAGTCTCTGTGTTTACTTGGTTTGGTCTGAGTGGCTGTGGGACTGGCAGGTGAGAGAGATTTGTCCTGACTGTGGGCCAGGCAGGAAAACTCTAGCTACAGGAGACCTTGCCTTGGAGGAGGTGGGAATGGGGGGGTAGATTGGAGGGAAGGCTGGGGGTAGGAGGAGGGAGGACAAGGGAATCTGTGGCTAATATGTAAAATTAAATTAATTATAAAATAATTTTTTTTTAAAAAGTGGCACAGATCCATTGTACAAAGTGGTAAGTTTCCTAATGATGCTTTCTTTCAAGTACATCATATACTTGACCAGAGTCAATCCTACTCTCCTCCACTGCCTTCCTCTCTGCCCTCCTGCTATTCCCTTCCTCCCCCAAACAGCCCCTGGCCTCCTTTCATGTTTAGATGTATGCCTGTGTCACATGAACACATATATAATAGAAGTTGCACATATGAGAGGAAACAGCATTATTTGCCTTCTGAGACTGACTTATTTTGCTTGTATGGTAATCTCCAGGTCCACCCATCTTCCTGTGAATGACATAATGCTGGCTTTTGTGGCTGAATAAAATTCCATTGTGTATGCATGTCACATTTTCTTTTCTCCTTGTGTATGTGTGGATACATGTTTGTAAGTGTGAGCATACATGCATGTGCCCCCATGTGCACGTGGAGGTCAGAGGACAAGCTCAGGTTGCAGTCCTCACCTTCCACCTTGTTGGAGACAGAGTCTCTTGTTATTTGGCCTGTGATCTTCCAGACACTTTCCTGCTATGCCTCCCATCTCATAGGCTCACTGGGATTCTATATATTATAGACACACACTATCATGTCCAGCGCAGGTTCTGGAGGTCCAAACTGAAGTCCTCACATTCATGCACTAAGAACTTTACCCACTGTGTGCTGTTTCCCTGACCCCTCCTTTTTCTCTATCCATTGATGGGCACCTAGGCTGATGCCATAACTTGCAATATTATAATATTGATGTATAACAACAATTCCTACAGTTAAATTATAGTAAGAGTAGATCATGTGTTTAGGAACATGGAGTAGGTGTATATTCTCTGCCTGTAAGTTACTTAGGTTATGTGTGGGTGTGGGTGAGTGGCTGTAAGTGATGAGTATTAAGTGTATGACTGAGTGCATTGTGCACAGAGTCAGTAGTGTTACCCCCCTGGCATACAGTATGATCAAGTGACTACATAGCAAGTAATCCCATCACAAGGTGAATGGAGCCACAGTGTTTTCCAGTATTGGACACTTACAGAGATTACACTTGGGAAATACTGAGTATGAGCAAACACATTGAAAGCTGTGGTGTTTCTTTTATACATCTATAAATACATTTTTTTTATTTTCTGTGTATGTACATGTGGAAAACTTGCAGAAGCCTGTTCTCTTTTCCACCATGTGAGTCCCAAGGATCAAACTCTGATTGGAAGGCGTGACAGTGAATGCCTTCACCAGCTGAGCTATCTCACCAACCCAAGCTGTACTTGTTTCTGAGATGGCTAGGCACAATGGGCTCCATAGCTGTGACAGTCTTTGAATGACAGATTGTTATTAAGAAGTGTATAGGAGGCAAATAAGGAGAGTGCATAGGACTGAGGAAGCAAAGAAGGTAAAGGCATAGATTAGATATGAGCTCATCAATATTTGTCTGGGGTACGGTACGGATTTTGATCTTTTAGTTCCGTGTGTGGAATCTAATCCCTTGTTAAGTACAACAAAGACACTTGTTTTGAGGTCCGTTCCATGTAGGCAGCTGATAACTGATGATGATGATGACGACGACGACGATAGTGATGATAGTGAAGACGATGATGATGATGATGATGATGATGATGATGATGATGACAACAGCACTAGTTTCCATTCACTAGACATTTTAATGGTAACATAATCACCGTACTAAGCACTTATGATACTTAGCACATTTTTTGGGGTTTTCTGGTAACAGCCCTGATTTCCTTCTGGGTAACTAGGTATACATATTTTCAGGCTACATGGTCTCTCAAAATGGAATCCAACCTCAGCTCCTGGAGAGAATCATGGGACCCAGGTCTATGCCAAAAGGAGTGTCATATCTGACTCAATACAGATCTCAACATTGATTCAGAGACAGACACGTGACCAGCCAGAGCCATTGATATGACTTTCTCATGGGACAGAAATAAAGGTTGTGGCAGTCCCAGAGAGGCTAGTAACACTAAGGTCCCAAAGTGGGACAGGGAGGCATGGATTTCCCTGGGAAGGGGAAAGAGAAGAGATCTCCTGGGTAGACTGGGGGCCAGCAGGGATGGGAGCATGAGGGATTGGGTTGGGAGGGTTGATGGAGGAGGAGAGTAATAAAAGAGTTGTCTTGATGTGGGGAGCATTTGGGGATCAGTTAGAAACCTGGTGCAATGGAAACTCCCATGAATCTATAAGGATGACCCCAGCTAAGACTCCCAGCGATAGTGGATAGGCAGCCTGAACTGGCCATCTCCTGTAATTAGGGTGGTAGCTACTCCAATTATCATCAGAAAGCCTTCATCCAGTGACTGATGGAAGCAGATGCAGAGATCCATAGCCAAGCACTGGGCCAAGTTTGGGGAACCCTGTTGAAGAGAGGGAGGAAGGATTGTACAAGCTGGGGGTTCAATGTCATCACAAGGAAACCCACAGAAACAATTTACCTGGGCTCATAGGAGTTCACAGGCTCTGGACAGCTAGGGAGCCTGCATGAGACCAACCTAGGCCCTCTATATATATGTGACAATTGTGTAGCTTGATCTACTTGTGGGACTCCTAGTGGTGGAAGCCAGGCATGTCCCTAACGCTTTGGCTGGCTTCAGGAACCTATTTCTCATACTACGTTGACTTGCCCAGCTTTAATACAAGGGAAGGAGCCTAGTCCTACCTCAACTTCATAGCCTTGCTTTGTTGACACCCATGGTAGGCCTGCCCTTTCTGAACAGAAACAAAGGAGGAATGGATTGGGAAGCAGGAACAGGGTTGGGGGAGGTAAGGGGAGGGAATAGGAGGAGAGAAGGGAGGGAAAAACTGCGGTCAGGATGTAAATTAAATGAATAAATTTAATTAATAGTAATTAAAAAAAGAAATAAGAGTTGTGACAACAGCTACCACCTGTTTACATACATAAAGTGCTAAGAACATTGTCTGAGGCCAGGGTGCAGCTTTACTCCTGGGTTTTTTCCTTTGGGGGGGGCAATAAATAAATGCTTTTTGTCTATACTGATGTGGGTCCAGTTTTCAATTATTTTTAACTTGGGGGCATTCCCATGAATATAAGTGTGTGAGTGTATCAGTTAATCCTCCCAAAAGATACCATGTGTCAGATTTTCTAGATAAGAAATTGACTTGACCTCCCCTGCTGGCAGGTGCAGCGTCCCAACCCAGACAGATGCCTTGCAGAGCCCTCGTGCCCACACACCACACCAGCTGGCTAAAGTCTAGCTCGACTCTTACGCAACAGGACCCTCCAGGAGCCTAAAATAAGTCTGTTCACTCAAAATACTTCTGAAAGCTTAAAATACCTTAAAGGGTGTAAATTTTCTCATGCTCCCTCAGGTTGGTAATGAGCCCTTTTTGGCTTCAGTTGTCTCCCTGAAAAGAATAATTTAAGCAATAAAAATGTCTTTCCCCAAGTCATCCTTCAACCGCTGCTACTTCTCTTTCCCAGGAATTACAGATAAAAATAACAAGGTACAAAAGGAAAGATTACATGGCTGTTAAGATGAGTAACGAGAGAGGAAAGATGAGGTCCTAACAAAATGCTTTCTTTGTTGACGTTCAAGAAGAGTGTTTATTTGTTTGTTTGTTTGGGGGAGGGGTGTCTTGAGAACAAGATACTACGTGACTCAGAAAGGTTTCTAACTCATGATCCCCCTGCCTCAGCTTCTTGCGTGTTAGGACCATATACACAGACCCCCTACTGTGGTCAGCAAACACAATTATACTCAGAGCTGGTACCATCATGTGATAGGTGTTTTGTTTTGTCTTTTGCGGTGCTGAGGAATGAACTGTGGTCTTTGCACATGCTAGGGAAGCATGCTATCGCTGAGCTATACATATCCCCAGCCTGGGCATGAAGTTTTGGTCAGCACCTCAGTCATTTCAGAAAACAAATGAAGAGGTGGATTTAATATGCTTTTGCCCATTGTACACAATCCCAGACTGGTGGCATGGTGAGCCGCAGCTGCTCCATTTGAAAGCTTTGGGAAATTAAAAAAAATAAAATAAAATGAAATACCGGCTAGGAGGACAGTTTGACATGTACACCTCATCTGGGCAATTTTCAGTCTTTGTTCAGCTTCCTTACAATTTTCCAGAGGCTTGTAATCTTGCTGATGAAGAAATAAGTAGCAGTAGTCTTGAGGTGGAGTGAAACCCAGGAGACTGTGCCAGGCTGGAGGGACTGCAAGATCCCCGGAGGCCCACAGAGCATGGAAAGCTCGCTCCAGCCTTGGAAATCACTCAGCTTCACCAATTTGGTGGAGGGAAAGAGCCTGGAGCCAGGATTTCTAGTTCCAGTTGCCATTAAACTGAGTCCCAGCCTGCCCATGACAAAATGACATGCCGAAACTGTATGGTTTGGGTTGGATTCAGTTTTGTTTTTTGTTTTTTGTTTTTTTCCTTGAGATAGCATTTCTCTGTGTAGCTTTGCACCTTTCCTGGAACTCACTCTGTAGCCCAGGCTGAACTCACAGAGATCCGCCTGCCTCTGCCTCCCTAATGCTGAGATTAAAGGCATGCACCACCAACACCTGGCTGGATCCAGTCTTAAAAGTAAAGAAAGCATATAGCGTTCAGGATTGAAAAAGTGTACTTTAGGAGCTGAGGGGTGGAAGCCAAGCCCCATCCTGTGGTTTGCCGTTGCTGTGACTGAACACTACTGAACCCTATGAGTTTCTTTGATTCATCTGAAGTTAAGAAAATAGAGGGTGGAGAGATGGTTTGGAGGCTAAGTGTGCTGACGGCTCTTCAGAGGACTGGAGTTTGGTTTTCAGCATCCATGTCAAGTGGCTTACAACCACCTGTAAGCTCAGATCCGGGGAATCAGAACCCCTCTTCTAGCCTTCACAGGTGTCCACATGGATGTGCACATCACACACACACACACACACACACACACACACACACACACACACACACACACAAATAAAAAATAATGGGGAAAGGTGGGAACTATTGCTCGCTTTCTAAGGCTGTTGCACTAACTCCCTTGCTCAGAATTAAAAGGAAAGGCAACGATGGGCCATCTCTGCTTTTATACACACTCTTAATAAAGTCTAAACTTCTATGTAATTATGTAAGACTTTCCCACAAAAGCCTCATTAAAAGGCTTCCTGGAAAATCTTGGCAATACACATCAGGTGTTGAGCAGCAATCTTTTCAGTGTTCTCGCTACTCTTATAAAAGTAAAGGGCTATGAAGATACATGAATATTCCCTAGCACACAATGGTATAGACTTGGATTCTTGGTTTGAATGAGGTGAAAATGTGGGTGCCAGCAGATGAACAGGTGACATTGAGATTCTAGCAATGCTGCCATGCCTTGCCATTTTATGATACCTTTTCTCACTGTAAGAGACATATGCCCTAATTTCAAACTAAACCATGTCTCCTATCTCTCAAGAACCACTCACTAGCATATTGACTTGGCCAAATGAAATATATTGTTACACGGGTCTGCAGTATAATCATAATTCCAGCAAGTTCAGACTGAATCACATCAGCTTGGCCAGAAATCTTTGGTTTTTACCAAACAGTATTAAATTCCCATAAGATTAAACAATTGGCTCTTTTTTTTTTTTACATGATTTCTTGACCTCTGTGTGGCATGATTTCAAAAGGAGACTCTTCTTCCTAATTAAATAACCTATATTAATTCTTCACATCTCTATAATGCAATTAACGGGTCTCCATGACTGAACTGTGACACTTAATGCTTACTTGTACATCTGGTGGCAGTCTCAGAAAGTCACATGGGTCTGAAGATAGAATGGAAAGAACCAGAAACTGAGTTTCAGTACATGCGGGTCCCCTCCTCAGCCCAGAGTTCTTTCCCTATGGAATGCTCACATGGCCCTGGGGGTTCAGCAGCCATGCAGTGTGCCACATGGATCCCTTTCCAAAAAGGACCTGCCATCTAGCTGCAAGGAATGCAATTGGCTGAGAGCCTGATTCAAGGTGCAGAAGTTCCAGCATCTTCAACGTACGTTTGGGCTTTGAGCTGAGTTTTCCCAAATGCGACCCAAACGATGACCAAATGTAACACAGACTCCAGAGCTTCATCCTTCCTGCTCAGCTTGGGATGCTCTAACAGAGCCTTTGCTCTGGAGGTCCCACCTCTGTTGATTGTACCAGAGGGTCCAAGGATGTCAATTACAAAACCTCCTCCTTCCCTCTTTTCTTACTGAGGCCTTAGTGACCTTGATCTGACATCATGCTGGTTCCTCTCCCTTCTTCTTTCCCAGAACTCTGCTCCTAACATCTCTTTCCCGTGGCATCCTAATGCCACAGGACTAACTTCCTGCTTCTGTTAAAGCAGATAGTCTCATCCTCATCACAAAGTGGGGGAAGAAGGGTTCAAGAGCTAAAGGAGACACCAGGAGAGTATTCAAGACATCAACAGAAGGTCTTCCCTCCCCTGATCCTTCCCCGCCTCTGAACACAGCCCCACCACTGCAGTTATAGCTCACACACTCTCGGCTAGTCTTTGCTTCTGGTGACAGAGAAAGGGCAGAAGAGCGGAGAAACCGTTTGAGTTTCCATGACACACCTTTTGAGTCATAAAGAGACAGGCCGTTTTGCTGTTCAAACATCTGAACTCTGAACTACTAGAAACAAAGTTTATGACCTGAAAGTTTAAAGAGAAACTACTATACCTAAGGATCTCCTAAATAAAGATGGCATGGGCTGAGATAAGGGGGAAAAAGGGATGCAGATGGGGGGTGGGGGATTAGCCTGGCACTTTGCAAGGACTAGGCCTGGAGGAACCACTTAAGGGTGATGGGCAGTGTCATTGTCATGAGGATGAGTCACCTGACTTTGCATGAGAAAGTAACAACCTTCTCTCAGCCCCTGAGACCTTGAAAGAATCAGACAGGCACCCACTGACTTCCAGTACATGACCAGTATCATGCATCTTCCTGAATCATGTCTTCTGTGTGATAGACAGCAAGAGAAGCAGCTGTCCCGGTCCCACACCTTTGTTCCATCTCTATCCAACTCACAACATGAAGCCATTCCTTCAACAGTGTGACACAATCGTCATTAATCCACATTAAGCCTAAATACCAAGAGAAATGGTGTCAGGTGGTGATAGTGGGAAAAAGCACCCCCACTCCAAATGAAGACCATAGGTAAACAGAATTGAGACAGCGATTAACTATTTTATGTAACGCCACAGGTAAGTATGTTCCAAGCACTTCGTATTGTCCTTTCTAGACACAACTCATTTACAACTCCTTGAGCTAAGAAGCAGTTATCCCCACTTTACATGCAAAGTAGCTGAAGCTGGAAGGAGCCCAGCAACTTGCCCAAACTTCTTTCACTATAAATGGGACACGGTGGCACTCATTCATGTCTGTCATGTTTTGATAGTAAACTTTTTGAAGACAAGAAAAGTCCTACACTCCTCTGCCTTCACCTCCCCGTAGGGAACGCTGAGCTTGGTGCTGGACAAGTCTCGGTAAGAATTTTGTACTTCGACCAACTGATTTAGATATTTTCTTTTCTTCCATAGGAAAAAAGAAAGCTTGATGTGGATCTCTCTCTCTTTCTCTCTCTCTCTCTCTCTCTCTCTCTCTCTCTCTCTCTCTCTCTCTCCCTCCCTCCCTCCCTCCCTCCCTCCCCACTGTCTCAAGAAAGTTCCAGGAACATCTACTTCGCGAGAGAGGTGGGAGGAAGCAAGTATACATCCACAGGAGAGATCATATTTCAAGCTTTTCATTTCATTTGACAGGAAGAAATAATGATTAAAACCAGCTGAACATGTCACAAAAGGGTAACTGGGTTCTTTTTTTTTACTTGCTGTACAGAGGCAGCTGCAACTGTATCTCAGGCGCTAACTCTTCATGCATAAAATTACTAATAGACATCATCTATCTGATGAATGTCTCCTCCTCAATAATTTATATCACTTGATCTATTTTCAAAGGTTAGTCTTACATTAAAATTACAATTCTGAATAGGTCAGGCTGTTATTTCAGGATAAATTATTTCACCTCTTCATGTTAGTGTTGTGTTTGGATAATGACAAGATTATTTCCAGCCCCCAAGGAGACCGTGAAGGCGACTGCGTGCTTGGCCTGACCCCTCACACCCCGAGTCCTACTCCTCGATTCCTCCAACTCCCTGTGGCTCACCAACCTGCACATTTTATGACACTTTGTTCTCACCTTTGTCTTTGATAGTTTTTAACACTTTTTTCACCTCATTAGCCATCTCTCCCAATTTTCCCTTTCCATCTCTCCAAAAACATCCTTGGGCCCTTTCATCATGAATGAAGGGGACAGAGGCCCACACTTATGCCATCATTTTCCACTGATACAGAAGTAAGACCTTCTAGGTCTACAATGCCACCTCCAACTTTACCCAGGCTACAACTCTTTACTCTTAACAAGTAAGAACCAGGAAGCCCTGTACTCAGTAGGAAGAGAACTAAGGAAACGCTAGTTTAATCTAGTAAAGCCCAGTTGAGCCAGTAGACCATTTCTGGTTTTCTTTTCTTTTGTATGGTAGAGCATCTGACGCTTTGAGGTCTAGTATCTGGGTTCAAATACGGCATTCCTTATTACCTATCAGTGTGAGCAAGGCAATCTCTCTTAGGGCCAGTCCCTCCTATCAAATGAGACTACCTTGGGGATTTATTATGAGAATTATTTAAACAGGAAAAATATCTTACACAATGCAAAACAGTAAAAGGCAGCTAAAATTTTGTTCAAAACACCACAGATAAATGAGTGACTATTAACTTAGAAGATAATTGTTATTTTCTGCAAAATTTTGCTTACCCAGGATTTGTTTATGACAAGTTGAAGGAAAGAAAGTTCTTCCTGCTGAAAAGTGGATGGAAGAGAAATGTCTTAGTTCCGGCTTCAGGCTCTAATCGCAACACTAATATGCTATGTGACCTATGATAAATTGCTTATCACCTAATCTGTAAATGTCAGAAATGGTTCCCACTTTACCTGAGCTTACAGATATTAAAGGGAAAGGCTTAATTCAGGATGCATTGTTGAGTGTAGCCTGTACCAATAGAAGGCGCCAATATCAAGATGAGTAGATATAAAAGGGTGAAAGCTCTTAGTCAAGCCCACCTCAAGGCATCATTGCAAAGGCCAACTGAGTGATATATATATAGCTAGAAAGTATGAAAACACATAAGAATATTAACACTAGCTCTTAGCAATGGATAGATCTCCAAGATCTGCCCTATAGAAGACAGCAAACAGTGTGGACCTCCCCAGCCTTTTCCCAAGCCTCTCAATAAAGTGTTTTGACTCCAGGAGAAAAAAAAAAGAATATTAACATTATTTGTCCTGGCCAGCCTTAGTTGTCAACTTGACATAGCCTATAGACATCTTAGAGGGGAGGCCTCCACTGAGGAACTGACTAGATCAGATTTACCTGAGGGGATGTCTGTGGGGGACTGCTAATTAATGTAGGAGGGCACCCACTATGGGTGCCACCATTCCTTGGACAAGTGGTCCTGGACTGGCTAAGAAAGCTAGCAAAGCATGAGCCTGAGAGTGAGCCAGCAAGGGGCAATCTTCCTTAGTCTCTGCTTCAAGCTCCTGCCTGAGTTCTGTCCCGACTTCTCCCAATAATGGACTGTGATGGGGAAGTGTAAGCCAAATAAATCTTTTTTTCCTTTAAGTTAGAGTACTTTGCTACAGCAACAGACTGAAACTGGAGTTCTGTTGTGATCCTCAGGAATTCTAAGGACAGACTGGATAAAGGATTCATATCTGAGCAAGCACAAACCACACAGGGCCTTCCATGCGCACATTCACAAGCAGTTGAGAGGACTGTGCAGTTGGTTGGTTGAACGGATAATTTCTGTTGTTGGTTTAGCTGTGCAAAGTCATGAAGTATGGGTGTTCAGAAGACAGGCTGAAGGTGCAGAGAACTCAGCTGATACTCAACGAGCTTGATTGTAAATGTGCACAGGAGGGAGATAAGTTCACACTGTTTTATGGCAGGAGGGCTTTTTATTGGCAATTTCATGCAATTGTGAGGTTGGAAGCACAGCAAGGCTGGAGGTTTTCTTTATTTCCAGCCAGGAGCCTCAACTGCTTTCCACCTTGAAGACCCCTCTGGAAACACCCATCATAACCTTCCATTTGTGGGGTGAAGATTTTCTGAAGGAGCTAAGAGATGGGGGAGCTCTTCAAAAGGAAAGAGAGCCCTTCATGGGTTTCCCTGTTCCCATACACCTGTAACTCAGGCCTATGCTTCCTTGGGCTCTCTGAGCAATTGGTAGGAAGCTCTCTCAGGCCAAGTTGAGGAAAGAAATAATTTCACTGTGTTTAGCAACAGTAAGTGAAACCCTGAAATCCTTCAAGGCCCAAGCAAGGTATTGGTCTCATTATCCCTTTGCATAAACTTCATCTTCTGTCCTCACACTGTCCTAGTGTCTTCCTCCTTGTCTCCTGTGCCTCCGCTCCAACTTCTCCCACTAAACTGACTCCTTAACTCCTTCCTGAATGGGCAAAACATGCTGGCACCTGGATCCCTCAACCCACTGACTTAAGCGTAAATAAAGCAACAGAGAAGTCACTTCACAAGTACATGACCACAGGGTCAGGGGGCTGTCATCCTTGTCTATCAGGTCACTTGATGACATCATGACTGTCAGGGCCTCCTGAGCTGTCATCAGAGAATGGTCACAGGCTGCAGAGGTATTGTAATGTGTGTCTACTGGACCAGGGTACTGGAGTTATAAGGATAGATTTTAATTCCTATAGACTAGACCAAACATTGGCTAAAATGTTAACAAACATGGTTTACTTTCTCTTCTTCCCTCATGAAGTCAAGGGGTGTATGTTGATTCCAATTCAAAAGATGTCTCCCAGGTATACTTAGAGAAAAACAAAGAGGCCTGGCTGGATTCATCCCCAGATTCTCCTGTTTGGTTTGGTTTGGTTTGGTTTGGTTTGGTTTGGTTTGGTTTGGTTTGGTGTTTGACATAGGGTTTCTCTATATAGCCCTGGTTGTCCTGGAATTTGTTCTGTAGACCAGGCTGGCCTCCAACTCAGAGATCCACCTGCCTCTGCCTCCCAGCACTGGGATTAAAGGTGTGTGCTACCATGGCCCAGCCAGATTCTTCTCTGTTTATCCTTCTTATTTCTTTCCATCTGTCCAGAACAAGAAGACAAGCCTGTAAAACACGGATTCATCTAAGGTCAGAGTAGGCTTGCTATTAGTTCAAAAGCCAAGGGTAGAATCTGAAGGTGTCCCCATGACTGAAGTCACACCCACACAACACAAGTGAGTTTAGCTAAGTGTCAGCTGTGCTACTTTTGGGTTATTCACAGTGACCCTTTCCATCAAAGAACCTTCTTCTCAAAGTATTACCTCCTAATTAGACATGGTGACACACATCTGTAATCTGGTACTTGGAAGGCTGAGGCCGAAGGACCAGGGATTCAAGGTCACCCCTGCCTATGTAGCAAGATCTTGTCTAAAACAAAAAAGCACCCCAAATCATTTGGTCAAACAAGCTAAAAATTATCTCTTTCCCTGTTACATCTGACAGTAGTCAGGCTCAGAAGGGTGAAATTGGTTTCCCACAGTCACTTAACCAGTAAATGATGATGCAATATCAAAACACACAACATAAGTCTTTACTCCTATGATCCAGTGGGGTTTGTCATCTCTTAGTCTGCTTCCAGATTAAACTACTAGTGTCTCTGTGTTTCCCTTAGTAGCTACTGTCCTAGTACCTTCTCCAGCTTGCTGTGTGCTTCAGAGAGATGACTTCATCAGCTAAGTTAGCTGAACTTCTTGCCCTCTGGTTTCCGGTTGAGTCAAGTCAAGTCGGGTCAAAAAAAAAAAAAAAAAAAAAAAGGCAACGTAAAGAAATGACACAGAGTGAGGTAAGAGTATTTTCTGGAGTCCTTCTTGCAGGATCTATCAAAGGCCATGCATCCTATCGGACTGTCTACTTTTTCTAGGTTCCAGCAACCCCTTCTTCCTCTCAAACTTTCAGAGCTATATGGCTTAACCCTGGAGTGCTCCTGTAGCCAGTGTTAGTTCCCTTCTCTCTCCCTCTGTTCAGCTCTGCAGCACACTGCTGGTAGCAGCCTAGCAGTGAGCCAGCCTTACGTCTGGATTGCAGGCTGATTCAGGCTTACACAAATATTCTTTTTAACAGTTTAAACAATGCCCTTGGGAAGAATAGACTTTTACAACCCTCCACCTGCAATTCAACATGGACAAATGCTCTTTTGGTTTGGGCCTTCTAGGACAGGTGTTTTCCAATGCTACCTTTTAATTCCTTTCTGCCCGAACCAAAAACATCCTTCACAGATCTGAGTGTAAAATGAGCAGTCTGAGTGACTGGAAAGTATTGCTCAGGTTCATGTCTTTCACATGCAGGATCATCTCTACTAAGCACAGGGAGCTGAAAAGAAGAGGACACACTTAAAAGACCTGCCTATTGCCGGGGATATGGAGATGGGTGGGGGAGACCAGAACTATGAAATAGAAAGCTAATGAAAAACAGAAAGCACTTGGTAAATTGCATACAGATGAACAAAACTGCACAGAGAAATGGACCAACTCACATGGCCCCTGTACAGACAGAAACTCCACCTGCCTCTTAGTTAACTGTTAATTTTATGACACTTCTATTCTGCCTAAGACTAAACACACAGAGCAATATATTGGAAGTTGAGTCTTTTAAAGCACAAGTATGGAGAACAACTTTAAGTGGGTCACCATATTCCTCTCTCTTCACCCAGATATGCATACATAACAAGTGCATTCCCTATGCAAATGACTCTGGATAGCTATTCTGGTGTTTACTGATCCCTGTCAACCAACTGTGCTCAAAACACTAGCAACATCTATGCTCTAAATGAAGAACTTACTCAATCAGAACAGCTTTCCTGGTCTCCTGAGTACCCCCAGGAGCTCACACAGTGCTGGGGACCTGGCAGCCATTCAGAAAATGTTATCGGATAAAAATAAACATCTGCAAGACTTTGGAAAGTGCTAGAACAATGGAATCAAATCAGAGGGAGAGAAGATGAAAAGGTTTAAAGAGCTCTTAGAGGGGAGAGTACAGACTGCTTCTGCATTTGGGTTCCTTTTCTACATGCTCACCTCTGGGAACAGCTGCCTCCTAGGAAGCATCTACTTCCTCCTGGAGCCCAACAAACATGGATGCTTGCCTCCCTCCTTCTGGCTGTAAATGAGCATCACTAGGGACACTTCAGACGGCCTTATAAAGAAAAGCTTAACAATAGCAGAAAATAAGTTCTAAATTATTCTCCAAGGAGGGGAGAGCCTGGAATGGGAGGGTAGGGCAGCTCCTGCTCTCTGGGATTTCTCCACCCCCAACAATTCACAAGCATGAAGAGCCGCCATGAAACACACCTCCAGCCCTTCTTGCCAGTCCTGCACCTTAGTTTTTTTTTCTGGGTGACTAAAAGACTCAAAAATAGTTTTTCAGTCACTGTTTTTGAGTCTCCACAAGGAATTCAGAATGTCACTGGAGGTAAAATATTCAGCCCTCCAGAAGGCAGGACAGCAAGGGATTTTTTTTTTTCTGATGCAGCAAAAATGTCTTATTTTATTCTCTGTGGTATAGAGAAGAGTGGAACCCCTATGCAGTGCCCCTTAACAACCTGCAGAAGTTTTGAG
This sequence comes from Peromyscus eremicus, assembly GCF_949786415.1. Lineage (NCBI taxonomy): Eukaryota > Metazoa > Chordata > Mammalia > Rodentia > Cricetidae > Peromyscus > Peromyscus eremicus. Next base: position 31,796,745 of record NC_081423.1, read on the forward strand.
CAAATCACACCCCAGAATGCTTCCCTATGCCTGACATCTGTAATTTCAAGTAAATTTAAGATTTTTTTCCTTCCTTTAAAAAAAAAAAATTCTGGAGCTGGCATCTACAGAAAATAAGGTTAACCGAGCAACTTACTTAGAATTTAGTATTTAATTTTATTTTCTTGAATTTATTTTCTTACCTCAAAGGGAAATGGGTTATTAAAATGAAAGCACCATAGGTGATGAAAGTGTAACTTGATGAAAAAAATCAAGAAAGGAATAAAATGAGTCTAAGAGGCAGAAAGCAGAGTTGGGACTGCAGTCAGCTCCTGAGGCACAGGCTGCACGGTCCCGTACACTTTCCAGGTATATTCTTTACACTGACTCTGGGCTTTCAAGATCAGAGGATACAGCCTAGAGGAGAAGAGAAGCAGAACTCCAGGAACTACGCAGATGAGAGGGACAAGCTATGGAGCCAAATCAGCTGAGTTCCAATCCAAGCTCCCACTTATGTCATCTAAGAGGAATCACACAGTTATTCTAAATGCCCCCTCCTATGTTTACAAAATGGAAGTGATAGTGCCTATTCCACTGGCCTGAATACTCTGTGATTGCCTAAGCCAAACTATCCATCCCAAACAGCAATACAGCCATGCTTTTAGGCAATAACCATTTTCTTCCATTCAACCTGTGTCCTCCAGCCAAGACACAAAGGAATTTCCTCCTGTATTACCAACCACTGTGTCCTACTCCTGAGGACTTTGGGAGGAAGCAAGCCTGTAAACAGACATTGCAATCGCCTGTAATAAAGACAACGTGGTGGAGACAAAGCAGTACAGAGCAGAGACTTGAGCACTGATTGCCCAGGTGAGTTCGTCTCAACTCCTGTTTACTTTAAATGCAAAGAGGTGCAAAGCCCATTCCTTCCACTCAAGGAAGAGATTCTTCAACAGGATCTCCTTTGTCCAGGTGAATGGTGTCCCTGGATGGATGTAGCAGGGGTGATCTTAGGAGGATCGAGTGTACCTCAAAACAGGCTCTTTCAAAACATACCAGCAATTCTACCTACCTGCATGCTGCTAAACCTATAGCAGTTGGTGGGACTCCCTCTACAAAAAAAAAAAAAAAGAGAAGAGAAGAGAAGAGGAGAGGAGAGGAGAGGAGAGGAGAGGAGAGGAGAGGAGAGGAGAGGAGGGCAGAGGAGAGGAGAGGAGAGGAGAGGAGAGGAGAGGAGAGGAGAGGAGAGGAGAGGAGAGGAGAGGAGAGAAGAGAAGAGAAGAGAAGAGAAGAGAAGAGAAGAGAAGAGAAGAGAAGAGAAGGAGAAACTTATTCTGGAAGTCAATAGAGAATCTTCTGAAAACCATATTTTTCTAACAATCTCCAGTGATAAAGCAAACCAAGTCACAAGAAAGTTGATGTGAGGCTTCCATATATAACCCAGTCAAGGAGGAAAGGGAGAAGTCCTCTGAGATATGCTGCCTTCTGGTGGCCTCGGTGCCTAATATGAGTCACACTCATCATAGCATGCCTACTGTCTTCACATCTGCCCCTCAAGGTTAACAAATGTTCTGGTCGACATTATTTCTGAAACTCTTCCTTTGAGATTTGTGGCTTATTGTCTAGAACTTTCTGGAATTCTTTATTTAAATTTCAAATTTTTCAGGAATCATCTATTAGAAGAATTCATTGTTTCCCAAGCAAAGACATTTTTTTTTTCCCCTTCACTTGTCAATTTGGGTTCTTGGCACCATTTTGTTAAGTAATGAGCCTCCTGAGCCAAGCCTTCTGGTCTGGCTCTCCTGCAGCGTCCATCTATTTAATTGGGCCAGTCAGTTAACAACAGTCTCTACTTGTTGACTATCGCCCCTTCTCATTCCCGCCCTCAAAGGCATCACCTCTGTCATACTTGATTATCTTGTTGCCAATCTCTCCTTTTGCTAATCCTTACACACACACACACACACACACACACACACACACACACACACACACACAAATACCTATTCCCCAAAATATTTCTCTATTCCTTCCAAAATTATACTCGCTAAGAGGAAACTTCAAATTTTCTATTGCTCTGAACAAATACTTTTGTGACAGCTAAGAACAAATTAAGGACAATCTTTTAGTCTTGCATGAAAGGGTCTCAATTCCCCTGGTTGTTTGATCTTCCAAGATCCTGCAGCATCACTGTTTCTCAAAGTAGTTCACTGACTTGTAATAGATTTTAAGGGTCTCCCAGAAAACCATGAACTGATTCAAAATCCAACTCTTTTTCTCAAGTCAAGAGTTGATTATGAGGAGATGGTTACATATACCTGTCACTGATCATTTGAACTAGGAATTCTCTGTATAGACAAAGGAACTTGGCTGGGGAGACTTCAGCTTTAATTAACACTGTTGGGTTATTTTCTAGGTACTCTAACTGGGCCTCCCACTGGACAACTCAGCTCAAATAGTGTAAAAAAGCCACTGCATATATCCTACATGGGGATAAATGGAATTCTATAAACCAACTTGGAGGCAACAGATGGATTATAAGATCTCTTGAATAAATAGTTCCCAATTAAAAAACGAAAGTGTGATACTGTTCTAATAGTCCTAGTTTGTCAAACTACTAAAACACTCTATTCTGTGAATAAACATGTTTTCCCACACTTTTCCTTTGTTAATTGAGGTTTTTGCCCAGAGTACGTATGGACGGACCAACAGACAGACGGGTAGGTATATATAAACACAAGATATCTGCATGCATACATTCCTCCCTCTGGATTCATTTCAAAGATGCCAACCCCAGACTTCACCCAGATGTGAGGCTGAGGCTAGACCCTAAGTATCCTTGGAAGACTCTGCGAAGTTCAAGTTACAATAATCTCTCTACCATGTTGTAATCTCTTTGGGGGAAAAAATGCAAACCAAAACCACTCTGCCTTTTATTTGTGCCCCTCCACATATTTCTCAAGGCCTTTCACATGATGGCCACTCAAACTTTTCCATTTGAGCAACCCAATTTCATCATGAGAATATCACTGTACAGTGAGTTTCCCTTGGGGATGATGATGTAGTTTAATACAGCTGAAGTGCTTGACTAGTACAAATGAAGCTAGTTAGTCCATACCAGCAGTTACTAGATAGTTTTCCTTTCTTTTTTGTTTATCTTTGAGATTATAATTTAAATACATTTCTCCCTTCTTGTTTCTCCCTCCAAGTCCTCCCATTGACCCCCTTCTCATTCTCCTTCAAATTCATGGCCTATTTATTATTGTTATTGTATGCATGTATGTATTTATATATAATGTGTATATATGCATATGTATAGATATATATATTCACAAATATAAGCTGTTGAGTCTATATAATGTTACTTGTGTGTATGTTTTTGGAGCTGCCTATTTGACACTGGACAATCTATTGTTATGCTCTTCCCTGGGGAAGACCTCCTCTCCCTCTCCAAGCCTTATTCAGTTGCCTGTAGTTCTTTATGTAAGTTCAAGTCCCTGTGGGCTTTTCTCTGTCCAGTTTGGCATACCCATTTGTATAGTCCTTGCTCAGCTCACATTTGGAGTCAAATGGATGACATTTTATGGGTGTAGTTTCTGATATTTCTAGGAGACACAGTCTCACAGCTATATAGTTTACTTTTAAAATTCATAACAGATTGGATAGAAACTTTGTAGAAAATAAACAACAACGATGTCTAATCCTGGGTCTTGCTAACAATAATAGTACCATCACTCCTGAATGACCCAGAAGAATCAAAGATAGCGTACAATAGAGGTGCCTGCAACCTGCACTAATTGCAGCACTGGTCCAGAGCAGTCAGGTCACAGAATCAAGTCAGCCTACCAGGAGATGGAGAAAACAATGGCGTTTCCATCAGACATCAAGAGAAAACGTTCTATTTTTCAGGAAAATGAATGGGAACTGGAGATCACCATGTTAAGCAAAGCAAGCTGGAACAAGATGAATAGTGCCTATTTCTCTCATATGCAGAATGTAGTTTTTAAAAGACAATGAAATAAAAGGGAAATTGTTTGAGAAGAGAAAGGAGACCAGCAGAAGGGGAGCAAGAGAGAATACAGAGAGAATGAATATGATTGAAGTACATTCTATACGGATATGAAAATGGTAAAATGAAGCCTGTTACTTTGTATGATTAATACATACCAACTAAAATTTTTAAAATAAGTATAGTACCAAAAAACTTTGGTGACATTTTCTGCAATATGAACATTCTCCTTCTGACTCTTCACTCCTGATCTGCAGCAGTTGCCTCTCATGGCCCTGGTTAGGGCTCAGAGAAAATGCAAGTCCCCATCTCTGTTTACCAAAAGGAACAGAAACATCCCATGCGCCCTATCTCTAGGACCTCTTCCTCCATGAAGATAGCTGGTAACTGTGTCATCAAAAGCATGGTCACCTCCTCTTATCCATACCAACTCCTGGCATCTCTAATTCACACGCAGCAGAGTACACGTGATGATTAGGACCACCAGCCCCATAGATTCAGGACCCAGGCTCAAGTCCAACATCTGCTACCTTCTGGGCTAGAGACCTTGGACAAGTCATCTAACTTCTCTATGCATTGGCTCATCCCCTCTGTTACAGGAGCAGAACAGTTAGGCTCTGGCTCTTAACGCTGTTGCGAGGATTAAACAAGATAGGGCTCAATCCAGCAGCAGTCATCTTGTCACCAAGATGCTTGGTGCCAGGCCTGAGTGCAGAAGGACCCAGGGTTCGCAAACCACCAGCGGTCAAAGTGGTTGGTGTGGGCAGGCAAGGGCGGCCTCCACACTCGCTATTCTTGAAGTCTATAGCATGGCAAACAGGGGAAGGCCCCTGCGCCTGCCAAAACTTGGCCCGCTAAATTATTAATATCCACCGTGTGTTCTTTTATTCAGAAATGCCTTTGAAGTTTTCCCTCGCCCTGGCCACAGGGATTTGGGGGAAGGGGAGGATACGAGAGAAGGAAGGTGCAGAAAAGGACAGGCCGTGCGTGATCAAGAAAACGGAAAATACAAAGCCATTCCTGCTACTCAGTCTGATCTTTAGTCAATAATTGTAACTTTTAATCAAGCAAGGATTCCTAGCAGTCAAACACCAAAAGCAGGAAAAGGGGGACGCCAGGAAGAATTCCTAAGCAATTCTGAACAACAGCCGTGGGTGCTAGACTGATAGGTCCCCCCTGGGGAGGTGACAGTTGGTGGAAACAGTCTGAGGCAGGCAGGAGTTTACTTGGGCAAGAGCAGTCAGCATGGCCTCGCAGGGACTAATTATGAAAATATGATTACAGTGGATTAGTAATCTTGTCAATCAAAGCCACCTGCCAGGTAGCACCTGGCACCGGGTGAAAATGCCACAGGACTGCAGAATGTGATGTTGTAGGGTTTTGTACAAAATGTTCCTCCTCAAGAGGAAAGGCCTGTCTGGGCCCAGGAAGAGAGCAGCGGGAGGTACTGACCAGATGATTCAGGGATTTCTCAACTTGAAATCTGAGCCACATCCCTTATCATCACCCACTGAGAACTGGTCCAACACTGACTCCTTGTTTTACATAGGCCTGAAAGATATTGTTGATGCTTACTGTGAAAGCCAAGCAAAGGCAGAATCTTAGAAGTGATGAATGACTGCGATGATACCTACCACAATCACTTTCACTGAGCACATGAGGTGCACCTAACCTGGTACCAGCTCCCAAGATCTCCATCTCAATTCATCTTTGCAGAACCCAGTGTCATAGTTAGGGTTTCTATTGCTGTGTTGAAATGTGATGACCAAAAAGCAACTTGGAGAGGAAAGGATTTAGTTCTCTCACAGCTCCATGTAACAGTTCATTATCAAAAGCAGTGAGGGCGGGGATTCATGCAGCATAGAAACCTGGAGGCAGGGACTGATGCAGAGGCCATGGAGGGGTACTGCTTACTGGTTTGCTCCCCATGGCTTGCTCAGCCTGATTTCTTATAGAACACAGGACCACCAGCCCAGGGATGGCACCAACACAATGAGCTGGGCCCTTCCCCATAAATCACTAATTAAGAAAGTGCCTTACAGCCAGATCTTATAGAGGCATTTTCTCAACTGAGGTTCCCTCCTTTCAGCTAACTCTAGCTTGTGTCAAATTGACTTAAGACTAGCCAGCACACCCAGTGAGCCAACCATTGCTTCTCTATCTGATGAAGATAAATTTCAAGGGTGCTGACCTGACAAACATTATTCCAAGAAAATAAATAGTAGGTCAGCTGAACCCCAGAGTGCAGCTTTGCACCAGCTTTTGCCAGGTCACCAGCTTTTATCAGGGCTCACATGGGCTCAGAGAAATGGTAAACACAGAACTAGCACAGGTCTGCACCAGGTCCTCTGCGTATATGTTGTGGCTGTTAACTTGGTGTTTTTGTGAGACTCCTAACTATGGGAGTGGGTGTATCTCTGATTCTTTTGCTTGCTCTTGAGACTCTTTTCCTCCATTTGGGTTGCCTTGTCCAACCTTGATATGAGGGCTTTCACCTTGTCTTACTGTATCTTGTTTTGCCCTGTTCTGTTGTGGTCTCTTGGAGGCCTGCTGTTTTCTGAAGAGAAAATGGAGAAGGAAGAGGGAGGTGGGGGGAGGGTGAGCTACAAGCAGTGGAGGGAAGGGAAACTGTGGTTGAGATGTATTGTATGAGAGAAGACTCTATTTTCTTTTGGGGGGCGTTGTTTGAGGGGGTTTGTTTTGTTTTGGTTTGGTTTGGTTTGGTTTGGTTTGGTTTGGTTTGGTTTGGTTCTGAGATCAGGTTTCTCTGTATAGCTCTGACTGTCCTGGAACTTGCTCTCTAGACCAGACTGGCCTTGAACTCTCAGAGATCCTCCTGCCTCTACCTCCCAAGCACTGGGATTAAAGGTGTACACCACCACCACCTGGCAAAGAGTCTATTTTCAATTAGAAAGAAAGAAAGAAAGAAAGAAAGAAAGAAAGAAAGAAAGAAAGAAAGAAAGAAAGAAAGAAAAAAAAAAGAAAAAATACAAGGTACCCTGACCTGGTTAGTTTTTATTGTCAATTTGATACAACCTAAAGTGACCTGAGAAGCAGAAACCTCAAATGAAGAATTGCCTTGATCAAACTGACCTGTGACCATGTCTGTGAGAGACTGTCAGGATTGATGATTGATATGAAAGGGCCCAGCCTACTGTGGGAGGCACACTCTAGCTGGGTCAGGGGTGAATAAGAAGGCTAGCTGAGTGAGCTAGTAATCAGCAAGCAGGATTCCTCTGTGATTTTTGCTCCAGCTCCTGCTGAGTTTCTGAACTTGACTTCCTGAAATGATGGACTGTGACCCAGAAGTGTAAGCTGAAGTAAACCCTCCTTTCCCTGAGTTTCTGTTGGTCGTGGTGCTCATCACAGCAACAGAAAGGAGACTAGCTGGTACTCCAAACCCTAAGCTCCTCCCTCTGTCCTGATGGCAGACGTGAAAGCCTTCTCTATGTCACAGTGATAAAAGAAGCCACAGCAGCTCCAGAGCCAGGCACTTCATCCAGCATCAGATGGCCCATTTTCCTATGGCTATCAATGGAGACTTGCCTGAGTCTGGTCTGTATTAAACTTTCTATGTTTGCATGTTAAATCCTTAGAGGACATGTACAAGGGAGAGCTTGTTGTTCGCCTTTATCGATGAAAGCATGGAATTGTACAAAAGTTGGAGAAATGGGTCAAATGCCATAGGGATGGCAAGAATCAAAAGAGATATCCCGCTCTACCTCGCTCCAGTCCCTGGGTTATGCACTATACAACCACCTCTCCCATCAAAACTCACTCAAGAGCAAGTCTTGCCCAATTGGCCTGATGAGCTAGACCGAGCACTCGGCTAAAGGCAAGTATCTCTGTCCTTTTCCTTCCTCCTCACAGAGTAAACAGTGTTCCAATAACTTGTATGGAGCCCTCAAGGGAAAAAGAAAGAAAGAAAGAAAGAAAGAAAGAAAGAAAGAAAGAAAGAAAGAAAGAAAGAAAGAAAGAGAGGGAGGGAGGGAGGGAGGGAGGGAGGGAGGGAGGGAGGGAGGGAGGGAGAGAGAAAGAGAAAGAAAGAAGGAAAAAAAGAAAGAAAGAAAGAAAGAAAGAAAGAAAGAAAGAAAGAAAGAAAGAAAGAAAGAAAGAAAGAAAGAAAGAAAAATGACTTAAGGTGGGAGGTGATAAAATTCCATCCCAATTCAGGGAATTGTTAGTGAGAAATTCTAAGATGACCCAGTTTTCATTCATGACTTTGATGCTAAAGCATTAGAAGGGAAGAAAACAGATGCATTCCAGCTTGTGAGTATTACAATATGAAAATTAGAGGTATCCACAGCTACATGAAAAAGATGTATAAAAAAATGTTTTGGTAACACCATCATACCCAAAACAAAAAAGACAATAAATACATCAATGAAATGCCTGCCTCTGCTGTTCAGCTCGCTTGTATTAAAGCATTCAGTGTCCCCTGCTGTGAATGTTTAGGTGGTTTACAAACTCTCCACCACTCCCCTGGGAGCTGAGAGCTCAGTTGGAGAATCCTGCTCTGTGTGTAGAACCCTGTGCTGAGTGTAGCAGATGCTCATCCCAGCCTTGTTTGATGGTTTCCCTCTAGCTTATCCTATACAGAATCGGAGAAATAAACTAAATAGGATCTTTTCACTTCTTTTTAAGGCTTAACATGCCATGATCCAGGGGAGAGATGGATATAAGTGACAACATGAGGTATTTGCTCCTCGGGCTTACACTCCTTCTCACTGACCTAAAAGAAACAAACCAAAAATAAAAAATAAATGACGAATTTTAAAAGGCTCATATAATACACCAGCCTTCTGCAGTGACAGATGACACCATCAGAAACCTGATGAGCAGCTGCATGAGCCACAATGAGAAAGGATCCATACATAAAGTACACAAAGGAATAGGGAAGAACATTCCAGAAACATTGATGGATTTGCCCATTTCAAAGATACCATCCCCAGTGTACTCCCAGCTGCAGAGATGCAGGGGAATTTTTATCAAGAGGGCTGATGCATGCATACCAATGCTTTGACTGTACGTGTGTGAATCCTTGGAACCAAGGGTTGAGTTTACAAACTCAGCAGGTGAGAAAATATCTCTGCAGCTCAGAAATATCCTTGAGAATCAGAGCATCTACTGGGGGAAGAGTGTCTGCCTGGCCTTGGATACATGCCTTGCACTATGAGCCTATTTCTGAACCTCCTCCTAAGCCTACAATGAAGTGTTTCAGGGAAGGAAGGGAGGCAGGAAACAGAAAAGAGCAGAAATCCCTGATAGTTGAATATTCCTTTTGAAATGGCCAGGACACTCCTCACACAGACAGCAACTTCAAAATCAAGGACATTTTAAGGAAAACTCCTCTTTGCTTCCCGAAAGAGATAAAATCCATGCTGTACTTTTCCCCCAGAGGAGACAACTTGTAAGCTTCCCTCGTGGTGCCAAGGGAGGCTCAGAAGCAGGAGTGCCTTCCTCCACCCAGTAAATGTGTAACCAGCCTGACAGAGATGAATATACTCTAAAGAAACATGTCAGCTGTCCGACTGTCAAAATAGAGGACACTGAAAGCATTCCCGGATTCCTGGAGAGGAATCTCATGCTGGGAGAAGAAAGGCTGGGCCAGTCTGGAGTGAGAACTCTTCTCTTAGGGAAAGATTTACAGCCTTATACATACAAACAGTGGTGGGTCAATGGTGGCTGAGTCCATCCTCCACTGCAGACTGCTTAGCTGTACATACCCTCCCTCGATATATATTTTAACCTCACTTCAGGACCCTGAAAACGAATTGCAAATTGGAGGAATCACTGGTTTTTGTCCTTCCCAGTATGGCCACATTAAACAAATCTTTTTTTTTTTTTCTTTTTACCACTAATTCAGTTGTTTTAATTGACTTCTTAAGGCTAAGTTTCGCTTCATGGGGCACAGTCTGTAACCCTAAGTGTAGCCACAACTGGATTTTAAGTCTCTGTCTGACAAAGTCTCAACTGCCTGGCCAGGCACATTTTCCTAAATGTCCCTCATGAACATGCCAGACATGCCTCCACCCTTGACCTTTTAACCTGCTAGATAGCACTCCACTCCAGGAAACCTTGGCTATCCCTCACAACCACACTAGGGGCTTTCTCCCCCAGAAGCTTTTTCAAATGTCTCCACCTGTCTGTTCCCACTCTGAGTTATCAGACCAGCCCTAACACTTACGATGGGCTCCTCTATTCATCGATGGCTTCCTGCCATACCTAGTCCTCACATACAACCATCTAGTGACACCTGCTCTCACCTCCAGGTTACAGATGAAGGCAACTGAGGTACAGAGAGATTCCGTGTCCTGTGCCTTCTATTAAAGTTACATCACCAAGCACATGTACAAGCCCAGGTATCTCAAGATGCTACATCTTTAACTTTGATAATGACCATCTCTTGGCTCTTCTGGTCTTTCAAAGAACTTTATACTGCCGTGTATCTGATCATTATCTAATGATAGAAATCTCAAAAGGGCCTCAATTTCACTCATGGCTTCTCTCTATGCCCAAAATTGATTGGCCATTTATCTGCCACAGACTGTGCTAGATCCTGGGAGTGAGATAACATACCAGAAAAGCCTCCCCTGAAGGAGATCCTAGGCATGGAACTGCTGATAGCCTCAGCCGCATATGTGTTCAGTGGTCACTTGGCTCAAAGAAGTACTGGCCTACAACCCCACAGGCAAAAGTGCCAAGGTTTCCCTCCCACTTCCAGTGACAAGTTGTGTGACATCCAATAAGGACTATTCCATCAACTCATGTATAAAATAAAACACTGGCCACCAGTGAACTTGCAGATTGATCTACCGTGAGAATTACCTGCTAAGTTTTTTCTTTTCATTGAGTATTTTTTTTTTTTTCATTTTCAAGGATCAGGGAGATTGGATAATATTTGAATGAAACTGTGAGACTTGGAACAATCAAGGAAAAAGGAGCTCTCTTCAACGCTTGCCTTTTAATGATAGACAATTAAAGCTTGTTACTCTGGATTCAGTCTGTGCAAATTTGTCTACTCACTAAACTGCATTTGTAGCCCCGAACTCAGTCTAATGTTGGCCCCAGAGTCATCACTGATGTTTAGAGAAGCTAAGTAGGCAGAGGTTCTGTGTTCTTATTTTAGCTCCACACTGGTGGTAAGTACATGCGTACTTTTGCATTTTGGTGCCTTTCTAATGATTCTGTTGTTTAAAATAGCCCCCAACATCCCTGAAAATGCTGTCTTGTATTCCTAAGCTCAACAAAACTGTGATTGCCTCGTGGGGAATATGTGTGTCTTTGTTTAGACATGAATTATATTTTCCTGGCCATGAGGTTTAACATTAAGGAATCAATAATATATGTTAAATAAGACATCATTTAAGCAAGAACACATAAAATGAGGTTACACATTCTTCAGTTTATGAAAATATTGTGATAAGAAGCTCCCAAGAATCTAACTCTGCATTTTCCCCTAGGAACAATGATTCAGCATGCATGGAAATTTCATAGCACATTAACTATCTCAATAATGAGAAGTCACTGTATTGTTTTGTGGCCATTCAGTAAGAAGTCAGTCAAGGGGCCCCCAAAGCCTGTTCTGGATGAGTTAGCTGTGATGTTGTAAGTGTCATCAGCAAATAGCACTAGGGAAAGAAGAAAAGACTAGCAATGCTTTGTATGACTTCAAAAGCATAACAGTGGGGTTAGGCAATAGATACTGCTTTTCAACAGAAACCATTGGTTTATTAATTTTTTGTGTTGTTTCAATCATAGTTTGGTTAAACCGTGGCTTTATAAAGATAAAAATAGGAGAGCAAGGTAATTCATTGCTTAACTCTCTGCTGGCCTTCCAGTGTCAAGAAATATGCCCATAAATCACTTCCTTCCTCACAACAGAAATTCTCCACTTTTACTTTGGTTTCTTTTTTTTCCCCCTTTGGTTTTTCAAGACAGGGTTTCTCTTTGTAACAGTCCTGGCTGTCCTGGAACTCACTTTGTAAACCAGGCTGGCCTTGAACTCAACTGAGATCTGCCTGCCTCTGCCTCCTGAGTGTTGAGATTAAAGGCATATGCCGCCACTGCCTGGCTTACCATGGTTTCTTGATCTGTAAATAATACTTCCTTTGAAGTAGTGCATAAAACTGCTGATTTTTTTTTATGTTAAACCTCAGCTCAAGAAACTATAACTCCTGACAAAAAAAAAAAAAAAAAGGAGGCTATCAGATGCGCACATCTCCCCATGAGGTAATCACAGCCTTGAGCGGAAGAACACAAGGCAGACCTGGAGAGATGGTTCAGCAGTTAAGAGCACCTGTTCTTACAGAGGATGTGGGTTTGGTTCCCAGCACCCAAACGGTGGTTCACAACCATTCATAACTCCAGCATCAGAGACCTGATGCCCTCTTTTGGACTCTCTAGGCAGCTGCACTTATATACACATACCCCCACACAGACACATAATTAAAGATAATAAAATAAATATAATAATGAGCTATGATAGAAGGAGTTGTGGGTCTTTTTTTTTCTGGAGAATTCCTCCTGCATTGAGCCTCTTAGGTCACTGAGCATATTCCTGCCTGGTCCTACTTACCTCCTTTTCAGCATCTCCCTTGATATGGCAGATCACCTTTGGCCTTTTCGGATGCTCACATTTGGACTCATCACACGACATCCAAAGTCTGTATTAAAGAACAGAAGCTCTGGAGTCACAGGGATCTGGGGTAGAATTTTAAAGTCAAACATGCTTTTTTGTGAGACTTGGTGTAAGTTAATTAATACTTCAGAGCCTCGGCTTCCTGTACCTGGATATTATCTACCTGAACAACTGTTAGGAAAACTAAATAAGATTGTATTATCAAGGTCATCTGAGAAGCAAACTCCAAGTCAGAATTAAAGTACAGGTTATATATTAGGATGAGGAATAATTGCTTAATGTGTAAAATGTTTGTTTGGGACTATAAGAAAATCAGAAATAAATAGTTCTGATGGTTATATAATATTATGAATACGATCAATGTCCTGTGTTATGCACTTAAAATAGTTGAACATGCAAATATTTGTGTCATATTTTATCATAATTTATGTCAAGAATTTATCAAGAGAAAATACGTGTAAGATACAAAGGGTCAAGGACCCAGAGTTAGCTGGGAGCATCATCAAACTGTGATAAAAGTCTGACCCTAAGTGCAGAAGAGAGAAAATGAAAACAGATGAAGGAAGGGAGAAAGTCTTTGGCTGTAGCAAAGTTCTAAGGAGAGTCCACTAAGATCATCAGGGACCCACTGTCTCCCAGGAACTGGCTGTCTTAGTATCTTCCTATATTCAGTCACAAGTTGTGAGCCATCTATGGGAAGCATGCTGTTGGTAAAATGGGACTCATAGATTTCAGAGCACAGACACTGGGGACATCACTCAGTTATGTTCACTTCAGTTAAAGATCTGAAATGTACTTTTTCATGGCTTCCATGGGGATTGTGCCTGTTAAGTTATTCACCACTCTGGAAGAGAGTAAAAGTGTTGCTCATTTCCATAGCAACGATCAAAGTTACCATCACTGCCAATCACCAGTACCATGATCTTTATCTCAGTAAAGTTTGTTCCAAGTAACCTACAGTCAACTCTAATTAAATCATTTTTATTTGTTCTAGTTGCACTAAGTGTCACCAATGTGATGTTCATCTAAGAAGCTTGAACTGCATTATCAATATTAGAACTAATGAGTCTCTGCATCTCTTACAGGCACAGGAAACCAACAGAGTATAAAATAACATGTGTCAAGCACTATGGGTGGAACCTACACAGTAACTTCAAACTCCACATCCTTCCATCACTGTCTATGAATAGCTCTTGCCTCCAAAGGCTTGGAGACTGAAGCATTGCTCATCTGTTGCCCTTCTCATTTCCTTTCATCATTTACAGCCCTCATAACTAGGAAAAAGAGGGGTCAGCATGAACTTTCCTGGAACAAAAGTAAACCTGAATGACACTTCAAAGCAGGTTACCCCAGCTCACTACTCATGCTGCTGAGACTATAACCTGCCATGTTCCACGTAGACACTTGTGATTTCATTGCCTTGAGCACAATTGGCATTTCACTTCTGTATTCCCTTAAGAAAGAAGAATATGATACTCAGTCACATATAATGGAAAAAAATCATTCTTCTAAGGAGAAGTTAGCCAATTTTCTTTAAAAGGTGGAGTGGATGACTAGAAAGGAAAAGTAGATGGGGAAAGTAGGTTTAACTAGTGCTTCTAACTGTAGGACTATAGTCTTTCTCCAATCATTTAATCGGGCCAGTCATGTGCTTTCTATTTACTCCTTCTAAGAGAAAAGTAAATCTATGAAGAAATGGTAAAATTAACAAAGAATGAGGTGCAATTCTAACGCTATTCTGCCCACTAACTCAAAGTAACTGTTTTCACACTGTGGTCCTATTGTTCCTCCTCCTTCTCATAGAAACCTACCTACCTCTCTAGGGAAAGGGGTTATTTACACAGCCTGTGATTAGACCAATACAGTCTATCACCCAAGAAAATCAAGGATAGTTCTTCCCTAGCAAGTTCACGTACTAAAATTATTTTTTATAAAGTCTGAATTTCACTTTACCAACTAAGAAGTAACATATGTCAGAGAAAACAAATGTGCTAGATATGATGCTGTGTGTGAGGGTCAAAGACATAACAAAGAGAAAACAGGCATGGTAGAACATATCTACAGTTATAGCTCTGTGTAGGTGGAGGCTAGGGATTATGAGTTTTGGATAAATAATGAGTTCAGGTGGGCTATATAACAAGACCCTGAACAAAAATTAAAACTGAAGGTAGTGTTGAGATAGAGAGAACAATAAATATACACTTGTAATATCGTAGTAAGGAATATGGGGCTGAACATGGGCTGTTATGAGATCCACATGTGTAACCTTACCTACTCCTTTTGCATAAGGGTGAGGATCTAACTTGAGTCATTTAGGGGAAGAAAGAGTTAATAAAGAGGTAGATGAGAGGTCATTTGGCATAAAGAAAATTCTATACTCCTAGGCACACAAGTAGTATGTATAGCTAGATCAGAGAATTCAGAGAGATGCTGGATCTCTGAAAGAAGAGTCTGAAGGGGAACCAAATCCTCCTAAAACACATGCTTGCATCCCACAGGAAAGAGGTAAGACATGCTCCTGAGAACACTGGGAGCTACTAAAGAGGAAAACAAACTGCTGTGGGATGTCTTTCTATATGCTATGAATATGTGTTGCTCCCATTGGTTAATAAATAAAGCTGCATTGGCCTATGGCAGGGCAGAATGGAGCAAGGCAGGAAGTCATGAGAGATAGAAAGAGAATAAAGGAAGAGTCAGGGAGACCCTGCGAGCCGCCACAAGGGGAAGCAAGATGTGCGAGAACAGGTAACGCCTTGAAGCCATGCGGCAAAACATAAATTAATAGAAATGTGTTGAATTAAGTTATAAGAGCTGGTTAATATGAGCCTGAGCCACAGGCCATACAGTTTGTAATTAATATAAGCCTCTGTATGTTTACTTGGGACCAAGTAGCTGTGGGACCAGGCAGGACACAGGAAAACTTCCAGCTACAACACACAATCTAGTTTGCCTATGAGAAACTCTTTATGTGAAGAACCTGGATATGAAGTCAGTCTACTACAGAAATATATGTAAAAAGGTGACCTCCACAGACACATTTAGGTGCTGAAATAAAGAAGTGGAGTGATTAGACAACTATTAAGGAAGTAAAACCAACATAATCCACCACTGATCAAGTGACAGTAGGGTAAAAGTCAATAATGATGCTCAGGTTTCCAGCTTAAATGGGAGTACCATTTTTTGAGATAGGGAAGGCTGAGGTAGAAATAGATTAAAATGAGTTAAATGCCTATAGGATCTTAAGGTATGATGTATTGTTGTCAACAGTTAGAGAAAGCATTGGAGTTGAAGAGAATGGCCTAGGCTTAAGTTTTCAATTGATCAAATCAACCAAGAAAATGTGTGCAGTTTGAAGACAGATTTAGAACATGAAGAGTACAAATGCTTAACAGAGGAAAGTTTATATAGAAGACAAAAAAAAAAGGGAGCCTGAGTCACAAAAGGAATACTCAGAGAGGGCAGGACCATTCAGGACAAGAAAGGATAGAAATTCAATAAAAAGCTGTTCAAGGTCAAGTAAAACAAGAGCTATCAACAATTCCTTGAATTTAAGCACAAGCGCTTAGAGATGGCAATGGAGGAAGTGAGTGCTGAAATCAAATGCATGGCTAGGGTAGTTGTCATATACAGCTCAAATTGAGTTAGGTAGACACTCCCAAGACTCTAAGCTCTGTGGGAGGGGCCATCAAACTTCCATCTGTGCAGCTTACAGAAGCCTCACATACATGAGGCACTGAATGAACATTTATAGAGGGCCGATGGAGATGCTCAGTGGATAAAGCATGTCCCACCCAAGCATGATGATTGGAGTTCAGGTCCCAAGGACCCACATAGAATTCAGGCAGGCAAGACCACCTGACTATAACCACTGAGGTGGTGGAGACAGGAGATTGCCCTTGCAAACTGGCTAGCTAAACTCACCAGAATTGGTGATCTCTGGGAAAAGCAAGAAACCCTGATCTGCTAAATAAAGTGGACAGCAATCAAAGAAGCCATCTGATGTCAATTTCTGTCCTCCACATTCTCGTGCCTCCCATGTGTACCCACACACATGCAAACACACATACAGAAAAAATGAAACGAGATGAAAAGTAAACAGTTGTAGAAAATTCATGCAAACTGGCATCCCATTTTTTACAGCTTCATTTGGAAGTATCCTAAAGTTAGTGGTAAGGCAGACAAAGATGCTTACAGCTGCTCCCTGGCCTTGAAAAGCTCTGGCTTAGGCCTCACCTGATTGCCAGGCATTCAATTAATCATGCCCTCCCTTCTCACCTCTCTACTCCTGGGTCAATAGACAAGGTCACTGTGGTCTAATTAGACTCCTAAATGAGCTCCAGAGGTGTAAGGCAGAGCCTGTGCCAAGGTCTCCATGCCGTTCTCCCTTCTACTCCTCATGTTTAGTTGATGCAGCAAAAAAATAATTAAGCTGATTTTGTTTCTGATTATTTTTCTGGAACCTTCCGTGACCTCTCACAGAGAAGATGACAACTCATCACTCAGACAGAGAGAGCCACATCAACAACAGTGTCTTATATGCCATCTATTAAGCACTATGTGGCACACATCATGCTGACCCTTCTTACAAAATTTAAATTACACACAATTCTTCATCAAATCCTCACTAGTTCCACAATGTTCATAGGAATAGTAATTAATTTTCCCCTATTCCTCATTCAATGCCTAGTCCAGGGGGGAAACAAAAAAAAATGTTTAAAAGGGGATATATTTGGTTAATAAACTACTATCAAATTTTAAAAAATGCATTTAGGTCAAGAGTACTTTATTATTTTTACATTTTTCAAAAGTCCATCTTAATGTCTTCTGTAACTAAATACAATGGGGAAAACACCTTGATTTAGTTTGTTGATTGCAGCCTGAACCACATTTTATCATCACTGGGGTTCATTAAAATGATATTGGACAAGTAGTCTCCCATGTAAATTATCTCACACAAGTGAGACAGTACTTAGAGTTGTCACCAGCAACACCAACAGAAGCAAGTCGTCAGTAAGAGACGCTCAACCAGTCATGGTTGTAGATTGCTCAAAGAAGCCTTGTGCCAGAAGACTGTGAAACTGAGCATAAATTCAGACCCTAAGAAGCAAGGCTTGATTTCTTCACCATTTGTACCAGTTGTTAACATACTATTTTTCAGGTCCCAAATCACCCCTCATTGTCTGCTCTGTAAAAAAAAAAAAAAAAAAAAAAAAAAAAAACCTGAAACCTTTCCATACTTTTCATTATTAAACTGGGATGTTGTTACGCTTTGTCAGTCCAGGGCACTGAAGACACTGCCCTAGAAAATAATTTCTCTTCCTGGTTGTAGTGCATTCTCTAAGCAGGAGTTGGCACATAGATGGTTTCCTGTGTCAGGTTTCTGTGAAAACAGTTGACCCTATTTGTGGCTTTCAGGACACTCTCAACATCAAAGAATCCTAAGCATCAAGCTGTTGATGTACAGAGTACTGAGCCATTCTTGAGAGGTATACAGCAGAATGCCTCCCAGGGAAACACCACTCCATGGCTGCTTTCCCCAGCACTGTAGTGGGTACACTGCCTCCACGTGACAGAGCTCAGACTTTTAGCAAATTCTAATAGCATATCATTACAACAACTTCCTTGCCATTTGGTGATAGCTGTGTTCTCCCCAACAAGGTCAGCTGGAAGTAGAAGGGGTCTATCCCAGGACATTTAACCTCAGCTGTAAGGGGTAGCTGCTGCTCATATCCCAGTCTTCCGTAGAGTTCTCTTTACTTTTGACCAATCAATGCTACAATCCCCTAAAATGGTGAATAATTCTTTTATGAAATGTACTTACTGTTTGATAGTTTCGTGTGTGTATGTAGTATGTTTTAGACTTTCCTCTTCTATTACCCTCTCTCATACTTGCACCCTCAGCCAATGAAATCCTTCTAACTTTCAGGTCTCGTGTGTGTGTGTGTGTGTGTGTGTGTGTGTGTGTGTGTGTGTGTGTGTACACATACATGTGTTTATGAGAGCAGACAGACAGAAATACAGAGACAGAGACTCCATAAATTTACATAAGGTTGCTTATATGAGCACGGGTGGGAAGTGCTTTAGGTTCATATGATACTTTTCAGTGGCTACATCACTGATGAAAATGGCATTCTCTCCCCCACTTATTACAACTAGATCCTCAGGAAGGGATGAGGCCTCGTGAGACCTTCCCCTATCTATGATGAAATGTTAGCAGGCCAATTTCAGGCAGGTCTTATGTAAGTAACGGCAGATGCTGTGAACTCAAGAGTGCGAAACCATGTTGCACCCAGGAAATGCCTTTCTACAACACTTTACCTCATCTTCTAGCTCTTACATTTTTTCCCCACCTTTTTCTGGGATGTTCCCTGAAAAAGCCCTGTAAGGAAGTGATACAGATGTTCTATTTAATGCTAAGCACTCAACAGACACTTATTATTAACACTCTGACAAATTATGAAACTCTGAGTTAACCACCACTCACAGCTAGAAGATTCCCTAACAAGGGCCAAGAGAAGCACTAACCTATGGGTATACATAGGACCATTATAAGGCAGCTTAACAACATGTGCAGTGTGTTTGTTGACTGCACATGTTGTTAAGCTGCCTACGACTTCCCCAGCCATGGACTCTTGACTAGTTTTACAGTACCAAGCAAGGGTTCCTTCCTATGGAGCAGCCTCGGGCCCAAACAGAAAGTGGTTGGTTGCTCCCATAATAATCATGCCACTATTGCACACCAGTGGGAACATCTTGCTTCATAGGTTGCAGTGGGGTAGCTGTTCCAGCTTTGACCTGGAAGTACTACCCCCAGTGAGGCTTCTGGTAACTGTCATGCTTACCTATGGCCTGCCCCTGACGCGGGGCCGAGACGGGAGCCCTTAAGTCCCCAGATCCGGAAGTGCCTGCTTTCTTGTTTCCTGGTGATCCTGGATGCTGGATGGTAGACCGAGCAGAGTTCTCTAGAGAACACCGCTGGACTGCACTTCACCTCTCCCAGATCCTGTAACCTATCCCTTTACTTGTTGTAAGTTATCCCAAAATAAACCTCCCTTTTAACTACGTGGAGTTGCCTTAATAAACCCTCCAATAGTAGGTCAGTATGGTAACTTGCAGGGCTCACAGTCCAGTAGGACTTTTGATGGCTTTTCTCTCCCATCTGCCTGCATAGCACCTTCCGACACTATGGAAACTAGCCAGCAGGAAAGAAGTTCCCAGCTCAGTTTCAGGTTGATTTCTCTGTGTTCTGTATCCAAAGTATGTGGTTGATGTCTTCAGCAATAGGGTCATACTATCAAGTTTTTGTGAACAGCAATGGCAATAGCCTGTGTTATATTGAGGCCTCTTGTCTTACCTGACAATTTATAGAGAAATATCCTATACCTGGCACTGAGTTTTCTATTTAATAACCTTTGCCTTCACGAAGCATCACCTACCCAAGGTATCTCTGTTCTGAATAACTTTGTATTAATCTTTTCTTTTTGAAGTTAATATATAACTGTTATCTCTTGGTTGTTTTTCAATTAATACACCCTTGCCCATGTGCATGCACACATATACACACACTCAACAGTGTCCAAAAGACATAAAATTTGCATAAATCATTTTAATGTCCCTAGAACACAATCCTTAAAAATAAATCAACATTTTCTGAACTGGAGATTATTGTATTACTTTTCTTAATTCTGATAATGGACATGTAAGATAAATATTTTATCCCCATTACATAGATGGGAAATTGACATGTTGACAGATTAAATTTCTTACCCCAGGTCTCACTGCCATATGGAACGCTGAGAGAGTAGTGACACATATTTCCATGTAAGATTAATGATTATTCTGATTTTTTTTTAAAGCTTTTGTCTTAAAATTTGTGATTCAACCCCAGGTTGGTTCAGAAACCCATAAACTCTGTTTCTACAGTATACTCTCTCCCCAACATTCCATCAGTTGCTTGATGGATCTTATGAGAATAAAAATTACTCCCAATGAAGACTTCAGGCTTGCACTGGACTTCAGTAAATAAGCCCTTCATAAAACTCTGGCACCTTGTGTGCCACTGTAGTAAAAGGGCATAGCCAAACACCGCTGACAGGCAGGGGAGCTGATGCCAGTCAGGCAGCTTTTTGTGTTTGTGTTGATGCTCAGTGTCCAAATGAGGAGCCAGCATTTTCAACGTAGGGGACAATTAGCAGTATCAACTAACAGCTGTGTCTCTCCCACACTTGAGAAGATATTTACCTAAGATCATTCTGACTTTTTTCCCTTTGCCTTTCTTTAAAAATTCTTTTTACACAAGCCACCTGGAAAGCATTTGTTGGAGAATTTTAATGCCTTATTAAATCCCAGATCATTATCAGAACAAGACTTGCATCTGCAAAGGCTTAAGCACTGTGATCCACTCTCCTCTCTAGAACTTGCATGAACCTCCAAAGGGGTGATGCCAACAGACAAACAGGGGGATGCCAAACAAAACATTCTAAATCAAAATCCTTCCTTGGAAAAGTGGTTGCATCTCTTTTATTTTAGTTAAGTCCTGGCTTAGAACTGTTTTGTTTGAATCAAGGAGGAGAGTGGGCTGCCAGCCGTGACTCCCTAGTGCCTGCTGGAAGAAGTCCAACCCCACAGGCCAGAGCACTGAAGCCTTTAGAGACTGATTTTGTCTTATCAGTGTGGCTGTATCTTCTCCACATCCAGGGCTAAGATTCTTGGTACTCACAGGCACCACAACACAACTTATTAATATATTGCAATGTTTAGGAATAAGGTAAATACTCCCCTTCCCAAGTCTTACTCCTCCACTGCCCACTCACTACCTAGGAACCAGTGAGTTAAATGCTTGGCACAGCCATGAGATCTCCGAGACGTGTTTTTGGGCCTCTGCCAACATAAATGCTTGGTCATCAGCATTTCTGCCAATCATCTTTCTAAAACTCATGCCTCTTGTGAGACCTTTGCCAGAGTAAATTGAGAAACCCGGCAAATGTAATAGCATCATGAAGCTGGCACTTATCATTGGCTTCCCAGTGGAAAGTGTATGATGCCTTGACTCACAAGAATGGGACCATCTATCACAAGCCCTGTGATCTATCTCATGTAGCTGCTGGAGGTAACTGCAGACTTCTGGGGGACTTCTGCTCTAAGAGACTCTGGGGGGACTTCTGCCATAAGAGATTCTGGATTCAACAGTAGATAAATGAAAGGAAGATCAGCTGGCAGTAAACCACAGGTGCTGGTCAAGCACTTTGGAATTTCTCAGTATAGAGCAGTGGTTCTCAGTCTTCCCAGTGCTGCAACCCTTTAGTACAGTTCCTCATGTATGTATTTATGGTGACCCCAACCATAAAATTGTTTTTACTGCTACTTCACAACTGTAGTTTTGCTACTCTTATGAATAGTAATGTAAATATCTGATATATAAGATATCTGATATGTGGTCCCTGTGAAAGAGTCATTTGATACCTCCCCAAGGGCATATGGGCAATAGAGTCAAGACTATAAACAAAAAACAGGATAAAAAGAAGTGGTTTAGCACAGGTGGAATCCTAGCTTTGGGCTTCTTTCACATCATTAAATTTCACCTTCATTGTCTGAGATAATATTAGTTTTTTTCTTTTTATAAACAAAATTATTGCATGCATGCAGAAACCACGGTGAAGGAATATAAACATATAACAATACTATAAATATCAATATAGTTACATTAATTTTACAGACAAATAAATTTAATACTTTTGTGCTTCATTTAAGTGGTAGGATCAATATTTGATTGATTCCAGAAAGAGGATTATGTTTCCGCTCTGCTGGCCTAAGAACTAGGTTTGATCTAATAGAAGAGTTTTGTGTTGCTCCCTCATGGAGATATGTACTAAATACAAACTTCTGGCTTCATGTAGGTGCTGGGGAATCTTGAATGTCACGTGTTAGCTCATCAAAGCCTCGGATGGTTTAGTGGTTTGAACATTGAGGGGAAATTCACTGGAAAGATCTGATGTTGCTTGTCACATCAAATCATGACTCATATGAGAACATTATTTAGCTAGCAATAGATCAGAGAGAACAACAGTTTATAAGACTAAACATTGACTTGAAAGATATCATGATAATATCACGATTGCTTTTAATGCAATTATTTAGCAAAAATTTTGTGGCATGCACTTTAGCCATATAAACTGAAGGAGGTATAGGTTGCTAAATTTTCTTTAGATTTGAATATATTATGCATTAGTAAATGTGTTTGGGATTTGTGGGTATGTGGGGGTTGGAGTTCATATAGATTTTTGTGTGGGTGTGGATACATGTGCACACACAAACATGTGTGTAGAAGCCAGAGGTTAACCTCAGGTATGATTCTTCAGGAGTAATCTACCTTGTTTTTTAACACAGGGTCATTCATTAGCCTGGAGTTTGCCAAGTATCCTAGACTGGCTGGCTGAAGTGGTGGGTCAGGGGGCTAGTCTGCTCACTAGTCTTCCTCCTGTCAAGACCTTATCAGTCTTATCAGATACTGTGCTGGCTAGTCTTGTGTCAACTTGATAGAAAGTAGAGTTATCTAAAAGGAGGGAACCTCAATTGAGAAAATGCCTCTGTAAGATCCAGCTGTTTTTTCTTAATTAGGGATTGATAGGGAAGGGTCTAAGCCATTGTGGGTGGTGCCATCCCTGGGCTGTCAGTCCTGGATTCTATAAGAAAGCATGGTGAGCAAGCCACGAGGAGCAAGGCAATAAGCAGCATCCCTCCAAAGCCTCTGCATCAGCTCCTGCCTCCAGGTTCCTGCCCTGTTTGAGTTCCTGTCCTGAATTCCTTCTATTATGAACAGTAATGTGGAAGTATAAGCCACATAAACCTTTTCCTCCCCAAGTTGCTTTGGTCATGGTGTTTGATCACAGTAATAGTAACCTTAACTAAGATAGATACCCTGTCATCCACTTATACTGATTTCATTTTATGATATACCCCCTGAAATTTGGCCCTAGAGTTCCATCCAACCTCACCCTTTTTGTCTTAGCTGCTCATGGTAGTTAAATAGTTTCCCTCAAAATTCATATTTATCTAGAACCCCAGATAATGTGATGACCTTACATGAAAATAGGGTCTTTGCATATGAGTTAAGGTACGATGATATTGCACTAGGGTGGTCCCTAAGTCTAACTAATAAAAAAGATAACCTACATCCATCTGATTTTTTACAAAGATGCCTAAAATGTGCATGGGAAGAACACAGTGTCTTTAACAAATAGTATGGAGAAAACTGGATATCAACATATTGAAGAATCAAAGTTGATCGTTATTTCTCTGTGTATACACAAATCAATTCTAGAGGACCAAAGATCTCAATGTTAAATCTGAAACTTCTAGAAGAAAGGGTAAAGAGTATATTTTAGAACAAAGGCTCAGGTATAGACTTTCTGAGCAGGATGCCAATCACCCAGGGAAAAAAAGAACAAGCAACAAATGGGACTTTGTGAAATTAAAAAACTTCTGTACTGCAAAAGAAACTGTTAACTGGCTGAAGATTAACCTAAGATCAACCTACAGAATGGGGAAAAATCTTTTCCAGCTGAACATTTGACAGGGGATTGACATCTAGAATATACAAGGAAAATATATATATATATATATATATATATATATATATATCACATACACACACACACACACACACACACACACACACACACACACACACACACACACCAAGAATATAAACAACCCAGTTAAGAAGCGGGCTATGGAACTAAACAGAGAGTTCTCAGAAGAAATACAAATGGTTAAGAAATATTCCTGAAGTGTTTACCATTGTTAGCCATCAGGGAAATGGAAATTAAAATTTTATCAAGAATGTGGTCTTACAGTCAGAGTGGCTAAGATGAAGAAAACAATAGACAATAAATGCTGGGGAGGATGTGGGGAGTGGCAAATGTTAGCAGACTACTGGAGGGAGTGCAAACTGGTATGAGCCACTCTGGAAATCAGTGTAGCAACAGCTCAAAGATTATAAACACATCTGCCAATTGACCTAGACATACTACTCCTGGGCATATAATCGAAGAACTCTATTTCCTAGTGTAGAGACACATACACCATCTCCGTAACTGGTCTATTCACAATAGCTGTGACATTGAAAATGTGGTGCCCTTACATAATGGAACTTCCTTCAGCTGTGAAAAAGAAAAAAAGTGAAATTAGTAATTTTCTGGGTAAATAGATGGAGCTGAAAAACACCATACTGAGTGTTACCCACACTTAGACAAATGTCACAAGTTCTCATTCATATGTAGATATTATTGCCAAATCTTTAAATTTGTATGTTTAATTTGGAGTACCTATAGAGTCCAGGAAGTTAGAAAGGGATCATTGGTGTGGAGAGGCAAGAAAGTTCTTCAGGGAGGGAAGATAGTAGAGTATGTAGAGTATGGGTGATATAAAGGGTGAGGGGAATAATAGGGAGGAAGGCTTAAATAATGGGGAGAATGTTTTTAGGTAGGACAGAGGATGCTGGATGGTGGTAACTAACATTAAGGATGTTTGGAGAAGCCATATGGAAACCTACTATTTCATAAGTTTTACAAATTGTGTGTGTGTGTGTGTGTGTGTGTGTGTGTGTGTGTGTGTGTGTGTGTTAATTGGAGTCATTCTATAATGTATCTCCAAGAAGCCATTAAAAGCCCAATGCTAGGTGTGGAATGCCTTCCCTCAAGCTGTTATTCAGAAGTGTTCCAGAGACCCCAAAAATATACAGGCTATTGATTTCAAAACTGGCTGACAAGGCCCAATTGCTGAAGACACTGCATATATTAATGATAGATGTGGTGATTTAAATAAGCATGGCTCCCATAGGCTCATATATTTGAATGTTTAGTCCCTAGTTGGTGGAATTGTTTTGGAAAGATTAGGAGGTATGGCCTTGTAGGAGGAGGTGTGTCACTGAGAGTGGGCTTTGAGGTTTCAAAAGTCCATGTCTTTTTTTCTCTCTGCCTCCTGCCTGAGGACCAGGATGTAAGCTCTCAGCAATTGTTCCAGTGCCACGCCTGCCCGCCACCATGCTCCTTACCATGATGATAATGGACTAACCCTCTGAAACTGTGAACAAGCCCCCAATTAAATGCTTTCTTCTATAAGTTGCCTTGGTAATTGTGTCTTTTCACAGCAACAGGGCAGTAACCAAGACAGTATGACATGAAGAAATCAAGCTGATATTGACCAGGAAGATAGTACTGGAAAGTGCTATGTTGGCTGCTGCAGGGAAACGTCATCAACAGTCTTATCTAGCTGTGAACCCTGTAAACTACAATAATGACTGTCATGGCAAGATATGTCAATGGTTGCAACAATGACATGAATGTTATGAGTGTAACCAACCACTTTCTGGCTGTATTTAAAGCACATTCCACAGGGGGAAAAACACATACTTGGTACTGTAAACCTGGATAAGAATCTGTGGTTGGGAAGCTCATTTCTACTATTCTGCTAAATGGATATACTATCAAACTCCCCTCTATATTAGAATTTCTATACCTGAAAATCAGTGCAGCTCTCATACCCCATCAGGGAGGTTCCTTTGTGCAGTGGACAGTGGTCAACCCAGAAATTCACAACTGGTCAAAATACAGAGAATGAGTTTCAGTGGTGTGCTCAGCCACAAATGTGGCATCTGTAGCACATACCCTCCTCAAGGCTCAGAGACCATCTCAGAGGAAAAGGGAGCAGAAAGATGATAAGACCCACAGGTCAAGGGGGACCATACCAAAGCAGTGTTTTCTAGCCACAACAGGACTGCTGTGCTCATGAACTCACTGCCGCTGCAGTAGCCTTCACAAGGCCTCTCTCTATAAGATCACGTCAGTCAACATTCTAGCACGTAGTCAGGGAAGGACTCATGAACCCTGACCGCTAACTGAGGAGCTACTGAAAACTGATGCTGCTTCTCAGGGAGGAAGAATCAATTTTTCTTAACAGTATGGCCCCTGGTATATCGATCATGCTACAGTGGATGGCCCCATATCCAGAGGTATATGGGTAGCACAAATTTGAGTCCATGGGTTATTTTTTTTTAAAGAGAGAGAAGACATGAAATTGGGAGCTAGGAAGTCAGATGGATCTGCAGGTTTAGTGATGAGTGTATATGACTATGATCAAAGTACATGGTGTAAACTTCTCAAAGAATTAATAAAAAATATTATTTAAAGAAATGATAAAGTCACAGAGAAAGCCATACAGAGATGAAGGCAGAGCTATATCTACCTGCCAAGGAGTACAAGAGATGACTAGGAACCATGGAAGTCAAGAAAGAGCTGTTAGAATGCTTATTCCTCAAAAACCCCAGAAAGAACCAACCCTCCCATCATCACCTTGATCTCAAATGCCTGGCTTTCTCAAGAGACTGAATTTCTATTGCTTTCTGAATTTCTGTTGCTGAATTTCTGTTCAAGCCTCCCATGTTGTGGCACATTATTATAGCAGTGTAGCAAATTAATACTAGACCCATGGGCCACCCATCTGCCAGCTGTTCCTCCATTTTGGTGTGTTAGCAATTCCTGGAAGGCATGTTATAATACAGCAGTGGGCCCTACCCCAGGGAGAGTCTCTGATTCAGTTGGTATAAGGTACAGACAGGAGATCTGCCTATCTAACAAGCAGCCAAAGGATGCTGATGTTGCTGGTCTGAGGACCACACTCTGAGAACTACTGCCCTGTACTGGATACCTGAACGCTTAATTGCATTCAGTTAGGAGCTGCATTACATCATGTCTTATATCATATTTATAATCAGCTCATAAATGCAAAGTCCGTCTTCTCAGTTATCCCATGAGTGTCATAAAAATCCACACTTTAACCCACTTTTGTTTATGCACAGGACAGAACAGCGGCTGGCACACAGCTAAACTGAATAGGGAAAACACTGGTTGGGAGCACCAATTTTATGTTCTTGAATCTCATTTATTCATTTGTAAAATGGGGCTAGTGGTATTAAACAGAAACTTTATGAAGATAGAAGATAATTCAAGTAAATGTCCAATCCATTATCAACTTCTAAAATGTATGTGGTAAATGCTATTGCTTAGGGATGTTGTTTATACTCATGCACAAAGTTGGGTACATCAAGGTAACATCACTTGAAACTACAGATTAGCTCAAAATCAAAATCCCACACTTATGAGATGTCTATACAAATGGTTTCAGACTATATAAACTGTGTTCATCAGTAAGATTGCTCAGAGTGGTTCATGTATCACAGAAAATCTGCCACTACTTCTC
Source organism: Peromyscus eremicus (assembly GCF_949786415.1). NCBI lineage: Eukaryota > Metazoa > Chordata > Mammalia > Rodentia > Cricetidae > Peromyscus > Peromyscus eremicus. Next base: position 31,824,632 of record NC_081423.1, read on the forward strand.
CTTAACTACACTAGCAAGGCCTGAGAGAGCTGTTTTCATAAATTCATACTCGAAGGAGGTCGTGCTCAGCTGTGCCTCTTGATTTGTTACGTTTGTAATATTCACACGGACCCTGAGTTTGGGAGAAAAGCTGGATGGGTCAAATCAGGGAATGTTGGACCACACTTGATACCCATGCAAAAAGTACTGAGAAGTGTCTCCCAAGGATCTTGTCACTGGGATTGAATGATGGGAAATAATTAAGAGAATTGGAGAGTGGGGTAGAGTGTGGAGTTGAGAGATGTCACTGATTCCAGCTCACTTCAGCAAAAATTCGCTGAATAGCTGCTATATGCCAAGCAATATGCTAAATTTGGGAGTGCAGAGGTGAAAAAATACCACTAAAGTTTCTACCCTAGTGAAGCTTCAAAGCAACAGGGCTGAAACATAGACATCCAGAGTCACAGGCCAAGTTCAAATAAAGAGGCTGCTGTGGCTATCTCACCCTGTTCCCTGGAAAAGAGTCCTGCTATCTCCCTCAAGTCAAATGTCCAACCTACAGACCCCTGTCCCTTACTTACATGGAGGCCTCTCTTTATGCTGATAACTAAGTATGTTGAAAGACTTCTGGTCCTCGTGTCCATTTTGCCCCCCTGCCTCAGTCTTTCCCCATATGACCAACTCTTTTCTCTAAGCTCTGTTATGGAAGGTTCAGGTCCTGAAGATCATCATGGATATGAGCAGTCTCCTCAAGCAGCACACATGCTGACTGCTACTCTGAGAACAGTGACCCGTCTTCTAAGGAAGAAAAGGATGGATGAAGGGAGAAAAGAGAGGGAGAAAGGAAAAGGAAGAGAAGGGATTAAGACATAAGAAAAGGAGATTTCTTCCATATTTATACACATGACTAGGGATAAAACCACCATCGTAGAATAACACAGTGTCCAAACTTTCAGCATTGTTAGAATATGAAATATTCTTTCTCAGTCACAAAGCATGTGTCTTAGTCTGCCTCCACCCATAGAGACAGTACATTTTACTCTCTGCCAATAGCTCACTGAACCAAATGAAGACTTGTTTGCCACTTTCCCTCAAGTGTCTCTGACACTGTAGGGAAACTCCTGGTACAAGATATTCTGTCATATAAGCATGGTCATTTGAGGTCAACAATAATGAAATGAATAAGCACAAAGATCCCCAAGACACATGATATGAGAGGCTGCATAATCTTCTGAATGAAAGTGTACATTCATTTCTAAAGACAGCCTCTGGCCTCTAAACTAGGAAGATTACATTCAAGAGGGCAATATCAAGCTGATGTTGGCAGTGCTTGTCTGTAACTCCGACACCTCAGGAAGATCAGGAGTTCAAGACCAGCCTGGCTCCATCATAAGCTTGAAACCTGCCTAGGGTGCATGAAACCCTTTCTAATGTAGGGATGAGGGAAGGGAGCGGGGGAGAGGGGAAAGGGAAGTAAGGGAGGGAGAGTAAAGGGAGAGAGGGAAAGGGTGAAGGAGTGACTAAGGGATGGAGGAAGTGAGGGAGCAAGGAAGGGAGAGGGAGCTACACAAGGAAAATAAATAGGGCAAGTGTGATGAGGTAGAGTCATTGGTTTGTTTTGTATGGCTCTTCATTTAAAGCTATTGATAGGAGGGCAAACACATTTGCACTTCTTAATCCTTTTCCTATCCTTATTTAGAACGGACCTATCTTGGGCCTTCCTTTATGCAGATACCTAGTGATTACTGTCTATACACCAGTCTTTCATGCAGTTAGTGGGAATGTAATTTAGTCCCATCACTATGGGAATTGGTATGGAGGTTCCTTTTAAAACTGAAAACAGTACTACCATATGACCAGCTATATCACTCCTGGGTGACTACTCAAAATAATGAAAGTCAGCACACTGAGTGTCCTGCATTCCCATGTTTGCTGTGGCATTATCACACAGTCAAGTTATGAAACAACTAGGAATGTCTAATGAAGATGATGGAGAATTATTCAAACATAAATGAGAACAAAATCATTGCCATTGTAAGAAAGTAAGTGGAACAAAAATATTAATAGCAAAATCATCCAGACTCACAAAGACAAATAGAATTTCACACTTTTGTGGCATCGTCAGAGGTATGACTGTATGAAGACTATTAGGGAAATGAAAGTGATGGGGGAAAAAGGTGAGATAAAAGAGAGCAATGGCTTCTATGGATGATCAAAGGATGTTGTAGACATATATGAAAATGGAAACAAAAGTCACTGTCTCATAGAATTCCCATATAATCTATCAGACTTTTCATCACAATGACTAAACAGCTGATACAAACAACTTAAGGAAGAAAGGATGTGTTTCAGCCCACAGAGCTTTGCCCGTCAATTCTGGGTGGTCAAAAGGCAGAACAATGTAGTATGAGAGCATGGCGGGGAGGCGGCTCTCCATCTTGTGATTGGCAGGAAGCAGGGAGAAGGTCTGCACACTCTGCCTTTCCCCTTTCCCCTCTCTCACTCCACTGAGGACCCAGGCAGCTTTCCCCCTTTAGTAGTATCTCTCTAGAAATGCCCCCAGAGGCATGCTGACTGGTTTCTTTGGGCATCTATCAATCCAGCTAAGTTAGAATTCAAGATTAATCATCATATATATTAATAAAAAATTGCTTTTAGAAATTATATGAATAAGCTTTCAATTTAAGAGACAGTATAATGTCACTGTGTGACCTTGGGTTTCTCTCAGGCTCCTTTTTCTCCAAGTTCCAATCTGTAACTTTGGTTTATTAATTTTATTCATTGTGAGACTGAAAATGATCATTATTGGCTCCATAACAAAAACATCAATCTTCTACAGAAATGTTTCTTTTTGTCTTTCAAAGTGAGACCCTCATCTGACCTCTATGGATCATCTGAAATTACTTTAAATATTGGACCATGGGCATGTACTTGTCACTCTAACTCACAAAAAGAGACATAATAAATGACCAATCCAAAATGGAATACTGGTTCTTGTCCATGAAACATTTAATCTGGTATAGCTCAGCTTTATTCTTTTATCCACTCACTGTCAATGAATCCATGAAATTTAATGGGCACCCACCAAGAAAACATACATAGGAAAGCTGAAAATGAAGAGAAATAGAGTTCCTTCATTCACCCACTGTCTCTGACATCTCAGATAGAATTTAAGGAATCTTAAGCCATAGAAATTGAAAAAGTGAGCCAGGTGGTGGTGGTGCATGCCTTAAATCCCAGCACTTGGGAGGCAGAAGCAGGAGAATTTCTGTGAGTTTGAGGCCAGCCTGGTCTACAGAGAGAATTCCAGGACAGCCAGGGCTACAATAGTGAAAACTTGTCTTGGAAAACAAAAACAAAAAAAGGGGGAAAATAATTTTAAATCAATGCAGGTAGGCTGCTCAGTTGGCACAAGAAGTAATTCTAAAGAAACTTGTTGAATTAAACTTTAATTAGTTTGAGCTCTATCTCTTAATATTCTCTTTTTGAATCACTGTGAAAAACAACACTGCAAAACAGAAAAGTAAGACAGAGTCTTTAACAGTTCCTCCTGGAACTCTGTGAAGCCTTTAGAAAAGGCTATTCAAACTACAATTTTCCAAATGTTGATAACCCACCCACATAGAGAGGTTTGGATGAGAATGGACATCAGTATGCTGCTTCCCTTGTAGACAATGTCCTTTCTTCCCCCTAAAATGTCATGGGACCTGACTATCTGACCTAGTGCTATAGTTAATTTGCATAATAAGTCAGAATCCCTGTGTCATTGGGGGATAACAAACAGGTCAGGGACCTCAGTCTGTCCATTGACCGTATTCTGAGTGTCTCTGGCTTGAAGAATAACAGTTTACTGAGGCGGGTAAGGCCGAAGCACTGGGCCATACCTTAAGCAATCAATGAGCTGTGACATGCGCAGAGAGCACTCTGGCCAGAGGAAACCAGACCTATAAGCTCCAAACCAAAAAATGATGACATGCAACCCAGAGACAACCAAGAAACACCATGGCAGCTGGAAGCAAAAGCCTGCCAGAAAGCCCCATATTATACCTCAGCCTTCTGTTTAATAAACGAGCTTGCTTCCAACCTCCCGGAGTCTGTGTTGTTGCCTCCACATCTACTCATCCCCTGCCCTCAGTTATCAGGGACAGCAAGACACAAGCCACAGCACCAGCAACAGCTTACAATCCATAGGGGGAATGTCTACTTCATTCAGTCCTTATGAGGAGTAAATGAGAAAATACCTACACTGTTTAACAATAGAGAAGTTACTCAGCTTTACTATAGGCCCTTAATATTCCTTTAATTCATATATCAGAATATTAAGGGTAGAAAGAAACTCAGAGGTAACAGACTCCCTCACAACACAGGATGAATCCTTTCTCCCATTTTTTGTATACAGCAATAAAAAAAAGAGACAGAGAGAACAGATGAGTAGATGAAAGGCCAGAAATCCTGGGTCCTAGTCCTGTCTTAGAACACAGTCCCTTGAGGAATTTCCTTTATCCTCTAACCCACAATTTCCTCATCTTTTCAACTAAGAAACCTAAGTGGAAGAATGCACACTTTTGTAAGTGTGATACCACTTCTGCTACCTACTTGTCAGTCATTCCAGCAAATAGAACCCGTTCTGCGGGAACATTATTAGCTGCAGAATGTGAATGCAAATGTAGACGTCGCAGGAGGGAGCTCCCACTCAGTGCCTGAGCTACAGGGAGGTGCATCCATGCCCTTCCTGATCCACAGTCACTATTCCCACGTTTCTAACAGCAGCTCACTGAGCTGTACCCTCCTGGTTGACTTGCCCAGCAACTTCCCTCTCCATTCTTGAGCCAAACAGGGAAAGAGCTGTGAAAGCAATTCCCAGCCTCTGTCAGTGTCGATCAGCTCTCCCAGCTGCCTCCAGGAACCCACTCCATGAGTTAATTACCCATTGTGAAAAAGCCATTTATCCTCAAATCCCTGAGCACGAACCTTTTCAGGTTGGTGCCCTCTAGTTTTTTGAACCTCGTTGTTTCTAATTGGTTGTGACATCTACCTTTTCTGTATGCCACAGACTGTCCTCTCTGGCTTTTCTCTTCCTGGATGGCCATACCTGCTCACATTGGAATTAATCCTGGAGGTGTTTTTGCAATCCTTTTAGGCTTCATACACAATAAATGTGATCTGGAAATGCCCACTGCAGAGCGATGAAGAGAGAGGAAGACATACAGACAGGATCTTGTACAAAGATACTGACCTAAATTCTGAAACATTCAGTGGGTTGAAGTGGGCACTAAGAAAATAGTCAGTTAAGGAACATGGCCAAGTACTAGGAAGAGTCCTTGTCCTACAGGAATGCTTTAGTATCAGTATTTGATGTGACTGAGATCATAATTAAATATGCATCTTTTCTGGAGCAATTTTTCTCCCTCTTTCTTTTATTCCCTGTTACAATAAGCAGCAATAGAAAACAAATACAATATAAACTATAAATGAAAAATATCTAGCCTGGTGTCTTTTTAAAAGGTGAATCTAATTCACCAGGTTCAGGAGAGAATCTGGGATTCCGAAGTTTTGACAAAGTCCCAAGCAATGCTGGTGCTGCTATGACCTAAGCAAGCTACAGAAGCTTCGCATAGTTAGCAAAATGAGAATCTGTGCACAAGCAACCTGAAAAAAATGTCTGTTAGTGAATTTCATATGACTACCAACATAGCTGAAACAAGTCACTTAAAAAAGAGGCTCAGAGTTCTCAAGGCTCAGTTCCAGCATCAGGCAGAACCATGTGGTAGGCCTGTGGTGAACATGACACATTGTGACAGGAACATGTCACAGAGTAAAGCATCACATCTGGAACCTGGCAGCAGAGGAGAGTGAGAGAAAAAAGACCAACATTGCACAGTGCTTTTCAGGGGCACACCTCCAATCACCTAATGACTACCTGCTAGGCTCCACCTCTTAAAGGTCCACAGCACCTCCCAATGCCATTACCTTGAGAGTAAAGCTTTTACAGGAGAACCTTTGGAGGATATGCATTCAAGCCAAAACAACCATGGGGCTAAGGCAATGGTAAAATGGACCGAAGTTTTTCCAGAACCTATGTAAGTGGTGAGCAGGCATGGTGGCCCACCTATAACCCCAGGACTTGGGGGATTGAGACAGGGATCCCTGGAGCGAGCTGGCTAAGCTATACTAATTGAATTGATAAGTCCTAGGTTCAGCAAGAGACCTTGTTTCAATATATAGGGTGAACAGAGATCAAGAAAGACAACTAACATCAACCTCACTTCTACACACACATATACACATGCACGTATATATGCATGTGCATACGGGTGCACGCAGGCGCGCACACGGGTGAACGTGTGTGTGTGCACACACACACACATTTCCAGTACAGGTATGATTTCCTCTTGCTGAGTGGGTCTTAGTCCAACTAGAGAGCTGTTGGTTACCTCCAAAGTATAGATGCCATTACTGTACCCTTAGGGTTATCATGCCATGTTGATTGTTGAGGTTCATATATATCATGGCTGGGTAGAACTACTGGTTGCTTCCCTCCTTTGGAGGCCTGCATGGCACCTTCTGGTATCATGAAAGCTAGTCCTCAGGGAGGAGGCCTTCATGAAGGTCAGTTCCAGCTGAGAAGCCTCTGGACCCTGTGTCTGCAGCCCATGATATCTTCATTAATAGAGACTTACTTTCCACCTCTTTTGGCCGGAGGCCAACCAAGTGCTTTAGCAATAGGCTGTATGTTTGGGGAGTCCCTTGAACAACCCTGACAAACAACTCAAAAGATGGTTTCTCATGCCTGGTATTGGAGTATTTCTCAGGTGTCCTTGGCTCTTGGAAGAGAGTATTGTCAGCCCAGATGAGAAAATTTTCATTTAAACTATATATGCATATTTATATACAGAATTACGTGTGTCATGAGGATTTTTCTTTTTAGATAAATAGCTAACAGTATGATTCCTTAAGACTTTTTCAGACATCCTTACTGTTATTTTTACCCTCTTCCCTCCTTCTGTATTTACTTTCTTTCCCCTCCCTAAGAAGTACCCTCCTCCTCTTCCCAGGCTTCTTCAAGCACCTGTTAATGACTCAGAATATCTGAAGCCCAGACTAGAAGCTATCTAGAATTCTAGCAATCACTGCTAGAATTAAAGTCTTGCTAGCTCCAAGTGGAACTCCCAGACATTCTAAGAATTCCTTTTTTTTTTTTCTGAGAAACTCTAAGAGTTATGGGCCAATGACACTTTAAATGCGAAGTACTCAGAATGTGTGACACCACTCAAATTTTTTCTTTCACAGAAAGAAAAAAAATGACACTAAATACAAAGACTTCTCTGTGAATTGAAAGCAAATTTCAAACAGCTAGTGATCAGCGCAGCTGGAGACAAGGTGAGGTCATGGGAAACATGAGATGCTCCCCTAGAAAGGAGCCACACAGAGTCTAAGCCTCGGGGAGCTAGTGATAAACAGTCCCCAGACCACACAGAGGAGCATACTATTGTTGATATAGTGAAATGATGGTTTCATGTTCAAGACCTACCTCATTGTGGTTCAAATATAAAATGTTCACCAGCTGGTGACACTACCTTGAGATATTCACAAACATTTAGAGGGAGGCCCTAACTGTAGAAAGAAGGTCACTGGGCATGGGTGTGTGGTGATATTATATTTGTGCACCCCAATAAAACTTATCTGGGGATCAGAGGAAAAAGCCAGCCACTATATTAAACATAGATGTCAGGCAATGGTAGTACACGCCCTTAACCTAGCATTCAGGAGGCAGAGATCCATCCAGATTTCTGTGAGTTCAAGGCCACACTGGAAACAGAGCCAGGCATCCCAGTGCTAGCTAACCACAGAGGTGTGGAGGTCTGGACAGACAGACAGGAAGTGATAGAGCTGGACAGAAAGAGGAAGTGATGAAGCTGGGCAGAGAGAGGAAGTAAGATGGCAGAGCAGAGAAAGGTATATAGGCATGAGTATACAGGAAGTAGCTCTCTCTTGGCTGAGGATTTCCTAGTAGTAAGAATGTGGCTGGCGCTGGGTGGTGGTGGCGCATGCCTTTAATCCCAGCACTCGGGAGGCAGAGCCAGGCGGATCTCTGTGAGTTCGAGGCCAGCCTGGTCTCCAAAGCGAGTTCCAGGAAAGGCGCAAAGCTACACAGAGAAACCCTGTCTCGAAAAAAACCAAAAAAAAAAAAAAAAAAAAGAATGTGGCTGGCTTCTTTCTGCTTCTCTGATCTCTCCATTTTCACCCCAATATCTGGCTCCAGGTTTTTTAGTAATAAGACCATTTAGCAATTCATCTTACATGGGTGTATCTTGTCCCTGATATTTTTCTCTCCCACCTTCTTTTCCTTCCTTCATCCTTCTCTTTTCTTCTACTACCAGGAACTAAAGAACACCCTCTGCTATATGATCCTATTATCATGTTGTTCTGTTCACACTTATGAAACCAAGCAACCATGGACCAAACCCTCTGATACAGGAGTCAAGACAAATCTTCCTACAATTTAAGTTGTATTTTGTCATAAAGACAAAAAAAGTAAATACACATCTATAAGGCTTTGGCATCTCTGCTACATTTCTATTCCCTAAACTACTTTCCACATCTCTGTTGATGGAATGATGAGCCCTAGCCCATAAGTCTTAAAGCTCCTTGCAACAGAGGAAAGCATTTGCTGTATGAACAGTGAATGCCATTTATATTATTTTTCCACTTACATTTTTAATTAGCTGCTAAGAAGGGAAGACCTTCTTTCTTAATCATAGTGCTGTGGATAGCCACATCTCCATCATCATCTTCCCTTGACTCTAGCTGGACTACTGTCAAACACAATTGACCCAAGGCAGAAACTTATGAGCTAGTTGATATTTTGAATTCTCACGAAGATGAAGTCATCCAGATGATCTCAGGAATTTGAAATATAAAGCAGCAGAGACCATGAGCAGAAGCACCGAAGCAAAGGAAACATTATGTGAGATTTGGCAGACAGAGAGTAATGGCAGGAGCTCTAGTTGAGTCAGATATGGAGGGATCTGACTGGAGTAAAGGACCACAGTGAAAAGCCACAAATAACTCACTGCAACATCCTACAAAACATCTTTAATATGCTTCCTGACTCCAAGAAGAAAGACTAAACAATGAAGTTTTATTTCATTTCTGTGAAATCCCTGTTGGCTGTGTTGCCCCATGTCTCTTCTCCTCAGCTAGGTTTAATGACCCAAAGAATTCAACCCTTGTGATGTTAGAAATCTGAGTGTGAGAGTTTAGAAGCTATCAGTTTAAAAGAAGGCTGTCTTCACTACAACTATCTTTTCTAACCCTGGCCACTTTGCCTTGATTCTTCATAACTTTATAAACATCTCAAAGATCTTGGGTTGGTGAGATGGTTCAGTGGGTCAAGCCTGATAACCTGAGATCAATCCCTGGTTCCCAAAAGGTGGACAAAGAAAACTGACTTGAGCAAGTTGTCTTGTGACCTCCACATGTGCTCTGTGGCACATAGACACACAATGATGATTGACTGACTGATTGATTGGTTGATTGATTGGTTGGTTGGTTGGTTGGTTGATTGATTGATTGATTGATTGATTGATTGAAGAAAGAGAAAGAAAGAAAGAAAGAAAGAAAGAAAGAAAGAAAGAAAGAAAGAAAGAAAGAAAGAAAGAAGAAAAGAAAGAAGGGAAGAGAGAGAGAGAGAGAGAGAGAAAGTATCTAAGTTCAGGTTCCTACTGCTGTGAAGAGACACTATGACCACAGCAACCACTATAAAGGAAACCATTTAATTGGGGACTGACTTACAGTTCAGAGGTTTAGTCCATTATTGTCACAGCAGGAAGCATGATGGAGTGCAAACAGATATGTTGCTGGAGTTATTTCCGGTCCCCGCAGCCACTCAGACCCAAATAAACACACAGATGCTTATAGGGTCTGAGTGGCTGCAGGCCCGGGCAGGACTGGAGATAACTCCAGCTACACAGATATAATGCTGAAGAGGGCCTGTGAGTTCTACATCTGGATATTTAGGCAGTAGAAAGGAAGAGTAAGCCACTGGGTCTAGGTTGAGCTTCTGAAACCTCAAAGCCCACCCACCAGTGACACATTTCCTCCAAAAAGGCCACACCTTCTAATAGTGCCACTCCCTATGAGCCTATGGGGGCTATTTCCATTCAAACCACCACAGATGTTAGATGAGAGAGAGAGAGAGAGAGAGAGAGAGAGAGAGAGAGAGAGAGATTCTCCCAGAATATAGCAGAATATAGGTTGGGCTTCCCAGGCTACTTGCATATGAGCACTTCTAAGAAAGGAAGTATCATTTGCATAATAGTTATAGCAGAGTTTCAGTTTGCTCCCTTTTCTTCCAAATGCACCAGGCCCTTTAAAAAAAATAATAAGGAAAGGAGCCCTTAATGATCTTTACTTTTTCTCCTAGTTTAATGCAGGCAGCAAGGGAGATGAAAAATCATGGACTAAGCAATTTGCTGGAGTGGCTGTTAAAGTGATGTGTGGAAGGGACAGTGGCAGAACCCGCTTAATGCTCAGAAACACCTGCTGGGAAATATGTTTTCTGCATGGGTTGCAAACAGCATTGACAATTTTCTTGCCTGTAACAAAAGAGGAAGGGGTGGGAGAGGGCAGCAGTGTTTCTATGGACCACCACTGTGGAACACAACAGAGAATTAAGACATAAGCAAGTAGCTGAGAATGGAGGCTGGGATCTCTGACTGTCTTTCAGCCAGGAGCTCTGCTGAGCTAACCTGTGTTTGGCAGTTCTGAAGGGAACTGCTGGCTCAGGCCATAAATTCCCACATGGCTGCCCTTAACTTCAGAGTCCCAGGAGATTTCAGAGTGCCCTCCCAGCCTCAGAGCTTCTCTCTAGCTCAGTGCAGCACAGGCAATACACTGAATAAAGAAGGTGAAGAAAAGGCGTACGTGGGTCCCCATCTCCCTGTGGAGGTCAGGAACTGACATTCCCTCTGTGCACTCCCAGTGCCCTATTTCAGCTTATGAGCATCTTTCAGCAGAATTATTTCAGGTCCCCTAATTGGTCTCTCTCCCTCCAGTGTCCCTCTTCTTCCATCACCTCGACACACTTGTGTGATCAACACTCAGGATGAACTCACCCTAATAGGCCAAAGGGCATAAGCCTCTCTGGCTTCCTGCTGGTTGTAGAATTGAAATCTAACCTCTTAGCCCTGCATCCCAGGCTATTCACAGTCCAACTCCAAACCACCGGTCCATTGTTAAATCTTCTATGATGCTTATGCTGTCCGTCAATGCTCAATACACACAATCCCTGAAATGAGATTTAGCAACTGTTTTCTCTTTATTATTTGCCCTCCCAGAGTGTCTTTCCTACCAGGAAGGCTCTAGATTTTTTTTTTATTATGAGATTTTCTATTCATTTTACATACCAAACACAGATTCCCCTGTCCTCCCTCCTCCCACCTCCCAGCCCTCCCCACCAACCACCCCTCATTCCCACCTCCTCCAAGGCAAAGTCTCTCATGGGGAGTCAGCAGAGCCTGGTACATTCAGTTGAGGCAGGTCCAAGCCCCTCCTCCCTGCACCAAGGCTGAGCAAAGTGTCCCACCATAGGCACTAGGCTCCAAAATGTCAGCTCATGCACTAGAGATGGGTCTCATTCCCACTGCCTGGGGGCCCCCTAAACAGTTCAAGCTAAACAACTGTCTCACTTATCCAGAGGGCCTAGTCCAGTACCATGGGGGCTCCTCAGCTATTGGTCCACTGTTCATGTGTTTCCACGAGTTTGGCTAGTCACCTCTATACTTTTTCCCATCATAGTCTCAATATCCCTTGCTCATAGAATCCCTCCTCTCTCTCATCGATTGGACTCTTGGAACTCCACCTGGGACCCGGCCATGGATCTTTGCATCTGCTTCCATCAGTCACTGGATGAAGGTTCTATGACAGTTAGGGTATTCAGCCATCCAATCACCAGAGTAGGTCAGCTCAGACCACCCTCTCGACCATTGCCAGTAGTCTATGGTGGAGTCATCTTTGTGGATTCCTGGGAACATCCCTAGCACTCAGCTTCTCTCTACCCCCATGGTGCCTTCATTTCACATGGTTTCTCTTTCCTTGTTCTCCCACTCTGTTGCCATTCCAGCTCAAACCTCCCACTCCCCTAGACTGTCATTCCCCTGTCCCTTGACCTCCATTAACCCCCCTCACCCCCAGTTTGTTCCTGTAGATCTCATCCACTTCTCCATCGCTGGGTGATCCTTGTATCCTTCCTAGGGTCCTCCTTACTAGCTAGCCTCCCTGGAGCTGTGGGTTGCAGTCTAGTTATCCTTTGCTTTACATCTAGTATCTACTTTTGAGTGACTACATACTATATTTGTCCTTCTGAGTCTGGATTACCTCACTCAGGATCATATTTTCTAGTTCCATCCATTTGCCTGCAAACCTCATGATGTCATTGTTTTTCCTCTGCTGAGTAGTACTCCATTGTGTATATGTACCATATTTTCTTTATCCATTCTTCAGTTGAGGGGCATCTAGGTTGTTTCCAGGTTCTGGCTATGCTGCTATAAACAATATTTGAGCATGTGTCCTTGTGGTATGACTGAGCATTCCTTGAGTATATGCCCAAAAGTGGTGTAGCTGGGTCTTGTGGAAGATTGATTCCCAATTTTCTAGGCTCTGAGGCACAACCCCGGCACCAGAACCCCACCTATCACTGCCCTAGTTACTGGTCAGCAGGGAAGACTCCTGCAGGAAGTCTTCCTCACCAATACCCCCCATCAGACCCTGCAATCTACAAGGCTCACTCCCTACCCCAAATCTACCCATCCCCCTGTGACCTCAGCAGCTCCCTGAGACACAGAATCTGCCAGCTTGGATTGGACCAAGAGCAGCTCCCTGAGACACAGAACCTGCCAGCTCCAATTAGACCAAGAGCTATAATTGGACCCAGAGTGGCCCCCTGAGACACAGACACAGCAAGAACAGATTGGACCAAGAGCAGCTCACTAAGACACATGCACTTCTTGTACCTATTGGAGGAAGAGATGGGTAGACACCAGTGCAAAAATACATTCAACAACAACATAAAGAGCAATATGGTGCCACCAGAACCTAGTGGTTCTACAACAGTAACACCTGAAAAATCACAATGTAGAAGAAGCTGAAGAAATCAACCTTTAAAATAACTTTATGAAGAGGATAGAGGCCTTTAAAGAGGAAATGAAAAATTCCCTTAAAGAAATTGAGAAAAAGACAAACAAAAAATTGGAAGAAATCAATAAATCCCTTAAAGAAGGCCAAGAAAACCAAGAAAAAGCAATTAAACAGGTGAAGGAAACAGTTAAAGACCTGAAAATTAAAAAAGAAACAATGAAGAAGACACAAACTGAGGGAATGCTGGAAATAGAAAATATGAGTAAACCAACAGGAACTACAGATGCAAGCATAACCAACAGAATACAAGAGATGGAAGAGAGAGAATCTCTGGCATGGAAGATAGAATAGTGGAAAAACATTCATTAGTCAAAAAAAAAAAAACACACTAAAGCCAAAAAAGTTGTAACACAAAACATCCAGGAAATCTGGGACACCATGAAAAGGCCAAATCTAAGAAAAATAGGGATAGAAGAATGAGAAGAATACCAACTCAAAGGCACAGAAAATATATTCAACAAAATCATAGAAGAAAACTTTCTCAATTTAAAGAAGGAAATACCTATGAAGATACAAGAAGCTTATAAAACACCAAATAGACTAGACCCCCAAAAAAAAAGTCCCCTTGTCACATAGTAATTAAACCACTTCACACACAGAATAAAGAAAGAATATTAAGAGCAGCAAAGGAAAAATGGCAAGTGACTTATAAAGGCAGACTCATCAGAATAATACCTGATTTCTCAATGGAGACTCTGAAAGCCAGAAGGTCCTGGACAGATGTAATGCAGACACTAAGAGACCACAGATGCCAGCACAGGGCACTATATCCAGCAAAATTTTCACTCACCATAGACAGAGTAAACAAGTCATCCCAAGACAAAACCAGATTTAAATAATACCTATCCACAAATACAGCCCTACAGAAAGCACTATAAGGGAAACTCCAACCTAAGGAAGTCAGATGCATCCACAAAAGTACAGGCAATAGATAACCCCACAGCAGCAAATCCCAAAGAAGGGAAGTACACACACACATACACACACACACACACACACACACACACACACACACACACACACACCAAAAGATAACAGGAATTAACTATCACTGGTCATTAATATCCTTTAATATCAATGGACTCAATTCACCTATAAAAAGACACAGGCTAACAGAATGGATATTAAAACAGGATCTATCCTTCTGCTGCATACAAGAAACACAACTCAATTTCAAAGACAGACATTACCTCAGAGTAAAAGGCTGGGAAAAGACTTCCCAATCAAATGGACTTAAGAAGCAAGCCGGTGTAGCTATCTTAATAGCTAACAAAATAGACTTCAAACTAAAATCAATCAAAAGAGATCTGGAAAGAATTACATATTCATCACAGGAAAAATCCACCAAGATGAAGTCTGAGTTCTGAACATTTATGCCCCAAATACAAGGGCACATACATATATATAAGAAACACTACTAAAGCTTAAATCACACAGCAAAACCCACACAATAGTAGTGGAAGACTTCAACACCCCACTCTCACCAATGGACAGATCTGCCAGACAGAAACTTAATGGAGAAATACTATACTTCAACATGACTGTTCGCTTTCTCTACAGCCAGCGATGTCCGAGTTGTCACCATGAACTTAATCTTTCACTCATTTGTGCAACAAATACTTCTTGTACACTTACAAAGCTTAAATTCTATTCTAAGCACTAGGGGAGGGTCTATGGCTCTGTGAAGTGTACCTTCTGGTAAATGGAGACACAAAACACAAACATAGCAAAGAAATTCTAGCTAGGAGGTGGTGACACACCCCTTTAATCCCAGCACTCAGGAAGCAGAGGCAGACAGATCTCTGTGAGTTTGAGGCCAGCCTAGAACTATGAGGTCTACAGAGTGAGTTCCAGGACAGCCAGGGCTACACAGAAAAACCCTGTCTAATAATAATAATAATAATAATAATAATAATAATAATAATAATAAATTCTACAGGTTTTCTATAGAGGAAAAATATCTCAACTAGGGAAAGATTGTCTTCTGGTGTCTTCTCTGTAGATAAATATTGACAACTCATGGTTAACTTAGGATGTCTCTTCATCAGTAACATTGACACTGAGGCTGTCTTCTAGGACACTTAACAGCATCCTTGACCCTTACCCATTAGAATCACACATATGTCCAACCCATGGCTCACAGGTCACAGTAGCCCAGGATACCTTGACTTGTCAAAATGTCACAAAATAAACATGTGTATGTTCTTACAAGTCATCAGTTGCAAGTTAAACACCTCTAGATTATGGCCCAAGACAATTTCTTCTTTATCCAAAGTAGCCTAGGAAATCCAAAAGGCTGGACATCTGGAATAAAGGCTATTCATATACCCTTTCCTCATGAAAACCAAAAAAAAAAAAAGTCTCCAAGCATCATCAAATACTCTGTGGAAGGCACAGCCAGCACTACTAGGTTAGAGACACATGAAATGGGATCTGGTACTCAAAAGTAAGGGCTGACCTTCATTTTTGGTCTCTTTACTCAGTGAGGGTAACAAAAGGGCTTCAGCACTTACCTGCTGTGTAGCTGTGGGGCCTTGATGCAGCTTCCTTCTGTTCTGAACATCTCTTCTTTATCTGCAAAATGGGGATGATAGGGCTACCTCAGATTTCAGGTACCACCATTAAGGAACACGGGACTGGAGATGTAGTTCTGTTGGTAGAGTGCTTGTCTGGCATGTGTGAAACTTGGGATTTGACTCCCCAGAACCACATCAAACCAGTCATGTTGGCTTACACCACAGCACTCAGGAGGTGAAGGCAGGAGAATCCAAAGCTCAGGGTCATCCTCTGCTACCAAGCAAGTTCAAGCCTGGACCATATGAGATCCTACTTTAAGAAAAGAATTAAATTATATATAAGTGAATTGCCTAGTATATATTGTCAATGGAGTATTAGGAATTTCTGACTTAAAATGATCAACTAGTAGTTCACTTTTTCTACTTGATAATCTTCTGGTAAAAGTAAACAAGCACTATTATCATTTTATAAAATTGTAAAGGTAAACCCTAGCAGATTAAGTAGTGTGTCCAACGTCACACAACTAGAAAGTGTCGATTAAGACAAACCAACCCCTTGTGAATCATGTAAGTCCTAATTCTGGGTACCTCTTCCCTGACTACATCACCTCTTCAATTCTCATATGCTTACAAACACCTAAGAGAATTCCTGCCACACACAGTAAGGCACAATGGTAAAGGAAGACATTTCGAGAACAACAGTTGTTCTATAATGGTCAGTCTCACATGTGAACTTAACTGCTAAAATGTTGTATG
Source organism: Peromyscus eremicus (assembly GCF_949786415.1). Taxonomy (NCBI): domain Eukaryota; kingdom Metazoa; phylum Chordata; class Mammalia; order Rodentia; family Cricetidae; genus Peromyscus; species Peromyscus eremicus. The sequence continues at coordinate 31,841,080 of NC_081423.1, forward strand.
CCTCCACGGCAACCTCTGAGAGGAAATGCTCCCTTTAAAGTCCCTCATCAAGTGGGGTGGAGCCCGGCCACTTCCTGGACTGTTGTAGCATCTAAGCTCACATCAGAGAGCATCATGATATGGCTTTTCTTTTTGCCCCCATTGAAAGTCGCAAAAGCAGAGATGGTGATGCCATATGCCCAGAGTCTTCAGCATTTCCAAAGCTTAGGAACAAGCAAGATTCTAATGACTTGATGAGAGGAGAGGGGAAAGACCTTGTCTCATGGCTTTGGGCAGGTGCACACATCCTTCTTTTGCCGTGCTAATGAGACCAGAGTCCTCTCAAAACACTAATTCCTCCCTGGATCACTGCTTTCTAGAGCAATAACATAAATCCATCTAACATTTAAGCAAAAGAATATTGAGCTTGGCAGATCTGCACAGTGTATGTTTGCCTCCTGGAGTGATAAGGTCATCCATTCAAGACCCATTGGAAAGGCAGGTGGAGAAGGAGAAAGCTACAGTGTTGGGTGGCCAGAATAACACAGAGATCAGAGGTAACCTTTGGAGAGACAAAGACTCATTGGAGGAAACAAATAAGCCAACCTTCTTGAAAACACAAATCTGAGGTGAACATTTGTCATTTACAAGTGAAAAGACAAGTCCAGACTCAACCTGGTGCCACAACAGACATAAAGAGGCATCCTTGTCACACCTGAAAAACACAGAGCAAGATTTTGGCCCCAAAATATTGACATCCAACTGTTCACAGCTAATCAGGTGATTTATTTTGTATGTCAATGTCCAGTCTCTGGCATCTGGTTTGTATCTAACTTGTCACTCAAAACACCTCCCGTCACTGAACCATGTCCTGGAAGTGGTTCAAAATCACACCCAGAATATGGGAAGAAACAAGTGTCTTTCTATGTTTTTTAATAGTAGTGTGAATTGCCACCACCACTTTTGAGAGAGCAGTTGGGTAATTTTGAGCAAAATTCAAGATAATATAGCATTTGTTTGCAGATTCTGCTTGTAGGACTGTATCTGTATGCTTCAGGACTCTCTAGAGGAAGGGAAACAACAGAATTAGCATATATTAAAAGGGGATTTATTAGATTGGCTTTGTGATATGGCTAAAGCAATCCAACAAAGGCTGCCTCATACCAGAGAGGCCAAGAGCCCAGTAGTTGCTCATTCCACAAGGCCAGGTGCCTCAGATGTCCTAATCTGGTGCTAAAGGCCTGGAGCATTCCAAGAAAACTACTGGTTTTCAGTCCACATAGGAAGCCCAAAGAAGCTGGTTCTAACGTCAGTGAAAGAATGATTGTAACATGAATTGCTAAATGGTCTTTTAATAATAATAATTTTTAAAAAACCAGAGCCAGATATTGGGTAAATGCTAAAAGATCAGAGAGACAAAGGAACAAGCCACAGCCACCTCTTACCTCTAGGACTCAGCCTGAAAAGCTCTCTAGCCTAAAGGCTGAAAATCTCTAGCTGAAAATCTCTCCAGCTGAAAAGCCTGTCTCCTCACACCTTATATACCTTTCTCCTTCCAAACATCACTTCCTTCCTAGTGCTGGGATTAATGGCATGTGTGCTTCCCAAATACTGGAATTAAAGGTGTGAGATCTCAAGTGCAGGGATTAAAGGCATGTGACTCTCAAGTATTGGGAATAAAGGTGTGTGTCACCACTGCCTGGCTCTGTTTCTCTCCTAGTCTGAATCAATCTCATATAATCCAAGGTGACTTTGAACTCACAGAGATCCAGATGGTGTGTGCCACCACTGCCTGGCCTCTATGTTTAATCTAGTGGCTTGTTCTGTACTCTGATCTTCAGGCAAATTTTACTGGGGTACACAATATACCACCACAAATGATCAATGGCAGCAACAGGGTAGATGAACTCACCATCTGAGAATAACAACCAAGCTAGCAAAGAAAAAAAAAAAAAAAGGCAAAAGCTTTTCCTTCTGTACCCTTCTATCTGGGGTACACCAGAAGGCACACTCACATTCTGGATGGGTATAGATTATCTCAAGTTGACAAAGCCGTAACAGCAATCCAGACAATCTCCCACAAATATGCCAACAGGTCAATCTGATGTAGATAATCCTTCATGAGGCTCTCTTCCAGGGTGAGTATAGATTATCTCAAGTTGACAAAGCCATAGCAGCATCCAAAAGGGACATTGGCACAGAGGCTAATTGGTATGTTCAACTCTATTCATTGCAGTGTTCCATATGATGACCAAAGACCAACAACAATCATGGTGGATGTGAAAAGGGATCAAGTTAAAATGGCAAGAGAATATCACGCAGCCATTGAAAAGAATATAGGTAACATGGTATAGGTGGTCAGGTACCATGGTAGACCAGGTAATCTCCAAAATGTATTGTTAAATGGAAAACAAAAGGAGAGTAAGATACAAGCCAATATTACAGTATGCTGTTGTATATATATATATATATAAAAAAGCAGGCTATATCCATCTACATACACATATACATATCTGTATCATATACAAACATATATGTGTATATATACACATACTCATATTTACGTAAATGTACACAAGGATATACTAAAGGTGATCACTGCCTTAAAAAAAGGGGAGGAAAAATTCTTTTAGGCTATTTTAATATTTTATCTTTTGTAGATACTATGAAAGAAAGAGAATTTGTTAATGTCAGTTATTTTGTAGGTTTCATAAGGAGGGTGGCCTGCAGAGACCCATCAAACATACATCCAAGCAACTGCAGCCCAGCTGGAGGGTATAACAGGGATCAAGGCAAAGCCCTACAAATGAGTACTCTTGGCTTCGTATGGTCTCTACACAGTCTACAGGTAGTTTTTTATTCTGTACTGTAAGGTAAACTCACCCTGACACCCCAACACCTTTCAGCATACCATCAGTTTGCAATGAAAAGTGATTTTCAAATTAGCCTAAGAAAATAGAGTTTAGGAATGTAAATCTACCCACCTAAGGAAAACATTTGCAAATCAAATGCAGGTGGTTCAATGGGGACTGCAAGGGTGCCCTAAAAACAGAGAGAATGCTGATCGAAGGCTCAATGGGTAAAGATACTTGCTGCTAAGCCTGATGACGTGAGTTTAGCCCTGGAGACCCACACAGTGGAAATAGAGAACCGACTCCTGCAAGTTGTCCTCTGGTCTTCATGCATACCTAAACACACACACACACACACACACACACACACACACACACACACACACACAAAACCAATACATTTAAACGTTATACATTTTAAAAACTTTATTTTAAACAGAGGGAGGGCAAATGAAAGCATGTTGCTTCCCTGTGGCAGGTAAATGAGATGCAGTTTGAGATGCAGCTTGGGTGGGAAAGCTTCCCTGCCTCCTTGAGCCTCTCTAATTCCAGACACCCATGCTGCCCTGCAGCACATCGCTGGTCCTGCTGGGTTGTGATTGCACATTTATACATCTGTCCCTCACACTTGACCGTGAGCTCCTCCATTCAGTTCAGTGGCCACAGCATCATTGTTTCCCCAGCTGCTCCCTCAGTATGTGGCCAGCCAAAGCTGCTTAATAAACATTGGCTAAATTGACCTCAGCAGTTGGCCACCCACCCACGCAGTGCTCAGCTCATTCTGAGTATCTGCAACCTTTGTACAGTGCTGAACGCTTGCTGGCTTTGCCAGCTATGTGTCTTTCTGCATCTAGATAGGGGGCTACAAATGACAGAACTCGTGAGCAGAAGATGGAATCGGTACTAGCTACATGACCTGAAGAAAGTTATTTCATCTCCAGGAACTTCTTCAGTACCCATGAAACAGAGTTTACACCACCTGCCTTGACAAGTGATGAGGCGCAGAGAGACAGCACAGGCAGCATGCCTGGTGCATGGCGGCCACTAAATGAATAATAATCCTTATGATATTTTCCTACGTTGCACATGTAAAAGAGGCATCCTCCTTTGAAGGTGTTCTCAGTGGCTAACCTTGCTGCCCTCAAGATGCTCACAGGGGTGTTTGTGCATCCCAGTGGCTCAGCAAATGAAAGAGAGTGTAAACTTGGTTATGATGTCAGACATTGGTGATGATGGGCATATTGGAGTGCCTTAGGGAACAACAGAGACTTTCTTGGGGAGCTGGAGTCCCAGAAACCTGACAGCCACCAAAGCCAGCACACACCAATGGATTCAGGTTCTTGCCTTATAAACTCAGAGAATGAAAAGCATGGATCACAGAGGGTGAGTTTTAGAGTATTTTCTATGGATTCATAGATAGGAGCTTCAGAGGAGGGAGGGAGGGAGGGAGGGAGGGAGGGAGGGAGGGAGGAATGGAGAAGGGAGGGAGGAGAGAGGGGGCAGAGCTCCTGTGTGGAAGAGTCCCCAGAAAGTAGGGTACCACTGAGCTGTTAGTCCAAGGCCTTTCTAAAGGACTTATATAAGGCATAAATTGAGGTGATGTATGGGGATAGGGATAGATGAGCTGGTCAGTCCACTTAACTCAACCAGGTAACCAGGTGCCTCTTCTCATTTTCTGTCACTTAATCTCTTTATAAGTTTAGGCAGAGGAACATTTAGGAAATAAAGAAACAGGAACTAAAATCCACTTCTGGCATTCCTAGCCTGCAGCAAGGACATCCTCAGAACTGCTGCATTGGGGACCCTGCCCTGCCTGACCAGTGTCTATCTATCTCCTGTTCTCATTGCTAGTAAGAATGGCAGTCTTCAGCTGGGTGTTTCCAGGTAGGCTATCTCAGCCTCTGACTGAGGTTTCTTATTTCTAGTAAGGGTATGCTAATGCTTATCTCTGAGAGGTAGGTAAGGGTTGAGTAAGGTGATCTATTTAGAGCCTGCAGAGTTTAACATGAAATGTCACCTAATATGATTTACAATAAAACAGGAAAAGTCTTGGCACACAAGAGGGTTGAAGGACTATAATCAGCTGCTGATGTGAGAGGATGTGCATCTGATGGGGAAGACAGCAGGGTGGTCCAGGCAGCAGCATCAGAAGGTTATACAGCTGCCCTGCGACATGGGCATTATTACTTTATCTCTTGCACAGCTGTAGAAATTAAGGATGAGGAACTTAACCAGGAAGACTAAAGGCTGGTAGACCTGGACTTCAGACCTAGGTCTTCTGGACAATTAGCTCAGTGTTCTTCCTCCTGTGTCATCTGCTGAGGGAGGGAGGGAAAGAGGGAGGGAAGGAGAGAGAGAGAGAGAGAGAGAGAGAGAGAGAGAGAGAGAGAGAGAGAGAGAGAGAGAGAATAACATTCTACCTATATGACAGTGATAAAATTCCTTAAAGTGTAATCCTTTCAGATATAGTATGACCAAATGTAAAAAACATCTACTTAATCCATTAGTGAGTCAAAAAAGCAAGAGAGTACCACAGGTCCAAAGAAGATTTGAGGAGAAAAGATTCATATGTAAGGACCCATCTTGAATGAGAACTACACCATTCCATGGGCAGGGGTCCCAGAGCAAAGAAAAGTGAGAAAGCAAGCTGAGAACCAGCCTTCATCTTTCTCTGCTCCCTGTTATGGGTGTGATGTGATCAAATCCCTTATGCACCTGCCTCCATGTCTTTCTTGTAATAAAAATAAGCTATAAGCCAGAGGAAACCTTTCTTCTCTTGTGTTGCTTCATGTCGAGAGTCTGGTCACAGCAACAAGACTAATAAGCAATATAGGGATATCTGAAGACCAGTTTATGCCATAAGTCCTTTAAAAAGCCCTCGGACTAGCAGCTCAGCCATGCCCTATTTTCTGGGCACTGTTACATATCCAGATACCAGCAGTATTATGCTATGCTCATTGTCCAAATAGTATTTGATTGATTCACAGATTTTAATCCATGCATAAATTACTTTTTGCAAAAAAAAAAAAACTGTTAAACACAACTGTCTTAGTCACAGCTCTATTGCTGTAAAGAGAGGCCATGCTCTTATAAAGGAAAACATTTAATTGGGGCTGGCTTACAGTTTCAGAGGTTTATGCCATTATCATCATGGTGGAGAGCATGGTGGCATGCAAGCAGACATGGTACTGGAGAAGTAGCTGAGAGTTCTACATCAGAATTTGCAGCCAGAAGGAAGAGAGAGACAATGGGCCTGGCTTGAGATTTGGAAACCTCAAAACCCACCCCTAGTGACACACTTCCTCCAACAAGGCCACATCTACTCCACAAGGTCACACCTCCTAATCCTTCTCAAATCATGCCACTCCCTAATGACTAAGCATTCAAATATATGAATTTATGGGGGGCCATTCTTATTCAAACCACCACAACAACCAAGGTGCATTATTACATGTCAGCCTCAAGGACATATTTGAGAACCCTATCTTGTAATAGAGGAATACATCCGTAAACTCTGAAAGTGTCAGCCTCTCCAGGAAAGTGCCCCACAGCCACTCTTGACTTACTGGAGACTGCAGGAAATGTATCTTCTGGCCAGGAAAGAATGATCCTTCTCTGGGAAAAATAAAAGGGCCACACTCAAGTTCTGACTCACATCTCTTCCTATAAAGAAAATCTCTTGCCAGCTATTAAAAAAGGAGAGAAAGCATGGGACCTGCAGAAGTTACTGAGAAACAGGGAACTTGGCAGGGAAAAACTCAGTAACGTAATTTGTGCCATTAAACTTGTCCTCCATACTTGTCTTTGTGAGCTTTAGCTAGTGTAGCATGGGCCACAATACAGGAAACTGCTGATGCTCAGGAGGCAGCCTGGGATACCAGGGCTTCCTGCAGTCAGTTGCCACAAGCACAGATGTGCTCTTTGTTCTTACTCTGAATTTATATCCTGGCCCCCTATACATACCTCCAAAGCAGTGGGTCCAAGCTGAGACTCCTTGGCTATCTCAAAACCCTGGCACAGACAGGATTTCATAAATGTTTACACCTTCTTACCATGTGGCCTCTGCAACATGACACAGTCTCCTTTGACCTGGAAGTTCCCATTATAGCAACTGGGCAAAAGCGAACTGTGTGTTTGTCTCTGAGCTTAAAGAAGAACGTTGGTTACCTCACCCTGACAGAAAGTCAATGGGAGGCTATATGATTTGTGGAGCCTGGCTTTATCAAGGAGAGATGGATGGGCAAGGTCAGGCTGGCCTCTGGGGTAAGGTGGCGCTGGTCCAGCAAGCTGCCCTGGAAGGATGAGGCAGATGAAGCATGGCCATTTTTAATGCAGTGCTGAGCCATTTCTGAAGGGAGCTTACTCCCCGAAGCTTTGATCTTGGGTCTTATGGTTGCTGAGGTCTGTATCTTTCCACAGTGAGACTTCAAGTTGGCTAAAAGCCAGTATCCCTCTCTTTCTCTTATTCTCTCTGTCTCTTCCTCTCATGTTCTCTCTCTCTTTCTCTATATCTATCTCTCACGTTCTCTCTTTCTTTTTTCTCTTTTTTCCTCCCTCCTCTCTCTGTCTCCCTTCTCCCAATCATATGTGTGTGATGTGTATATTTAGACTAGATACATCTAATTCTTGAACTATGCTCATATAAAACTTCTTGAAACATGTGAAGAAATTTTATGCAGAAATTTGTAAAGCCCCAACTAGTGCTCATCATTTTCAAGTCAAATTGTATCTTTCAAAATGCTGTACCCACCCATTGTACAGGCAGAGGATTTGTGTTATGAGATCTTGAATTGAATGCATGTTAAATACTATTGTGCACCCTAGGCCAAGAGGTGACAAAGTATAGCCATTTTTTTTTTAATGAAGTCATGTAGGAACACTTCCACACATACATGTGGCCTATGGCTGCTTTCATGTCAAAGCCAAACTGAACAGTGTGACAAAGACATTATGATTTAGGCAAAGCCTAAAATATTCATTATTTGGAATTTATATATATATATATATATATATATATATATATATATATATATATATATATATATATATACACCTGACCCCTTGACCTGAGATCTCAACACTTTTTTTTTCTTTTTTCTGAACACTTTTTAAAATTTCTTCTAGGTAAACACACAGGTAGTTTGCATGACACACTCCTGCAGAAACTGGACAGAACTTCACTACAGATAATAGAAGAAGGTACTAGGCTAGGAGATAGCTCAGTGGTTAAGAGCACTCGTTGCTGTTCCATAGGACCCATTTTCCCCATATTGGGCAGCTCACAACTGTCTATAACTCCAGCTCCAGGGGACACAACTCTCTTCTGGCCCCCGTGGGCATATGCACCCAAGAGGCATACACACAGAGAGATACACACATTCTCATAACTAAAAGCTAAGCTAAAATTAACATAAATAAATAAACAGAGAGTACCATTAAACTGAATAACTTCGTGGGTATTTTACTAGCATATTCTGATTTCCCTCTCTTTCCTGTTCTCTGTTGCAACTTCTGGGATTTTTGCCCTGTTATAGGAGAACTATTTGCTAGCCTTCAGTAAGATAATAGATTCCATTATTTTGATTTGTACAATAGGGATAAAAAGAAAACAGAAAGAATCTGGGAAGTGGAGATACTCCATTTCTCTAAGATTATATATACTAGGCACATCCCCATGTTTCTGTTTTCTGATCTACATAATAAAGATAACAATGTCTATCTCACTGGGCAGAGACAGGAAGCTGAATGAAGGAATCCATATAAAGTACCCGCCATGTCACCTGGCAAATGGCAAGGGCTCAGGAAGTACTAAAACTCCCTGTTATTATCAGTGACACACTCACTAATGACAGTAGAAGTGAAGCTATCTCATATTAAAAGGAGAGGTGATGAATTTGAGTCCTGGGTATCTGTCATGTAGCTACTGCCTCTGATTTTAAGTCTTTCTTCCCCCAGGCGGTGGTGGCACACGCCTTTAATCCCAGCACTCGGGAGGCAGAGCCAGGCAGATCTCTGTGAGTTCAAGGCCAGCCTGGTCTACAGAGCAAGATCCAGGACAGGCACCAAAACTACACAGAGAAACCCTGTCTCAAAAAAAAAAAAAAAAACAAAAACAAAAACAAAAAAAAGTCTTTCTTCCGCAAGAGAAGCTAGTTGAGACAGAGAAAATAAATGAAACACATATGTTCTAGGAAGTAAAATAAAACTCACAAGCCTCAGGAAATTCCTAAGACAAGATTCACAAACAAGCCCTTCCCCAAATAATTAGCAGTAATGGTGGCTGGGAACTGCCTCTAAATCATGCAGAGAGCTCCAGGGATACAGCTTTAATGGGTCATCAACCATGTGAAGCAGGCTTTTCAGTAGTGTGGTCACCTTTGTTATGCCCACCCCAGTAAGCAGCCCCCACCCATACTCCTGTAAGCAACCTCAATGGACTCACATTCAATAAGGTAGACTTGGATAGAAAGCTTTCTCTGATCTATCATCAACACCCTATCTGCGTAACTAGATGTTTGCTCATGTCTCTCCAGGAGAAGTCACACGACACTGTCTTTTCTGAACAATTTGCAGTGAAATCAAATTAACCCACACAGACACCCTCACCTGCTCACTCCTCTGTAATAATTGTTCTGAAACACCGCATTCATTTCTACATCCACATATATTTCTGCATCATCTTAGAATCTAACTCCCTGAGATAGATGCTAGCATCCTTTTCTACATAGGAAACAGGCACAGATAGCAAGTCATTTACCCCAAATCACATTGTTACAAAGTAACCAAACCACTGTTCAAACCACAGCCCTCTAACATCATGATACACCACAAAAATGACAGTGTGTCACAAGTATGGTTCCTAAACTGCCTACATCAGCATGTCTTCCGGTGCTGGTTTTAACTGCACATGACCAGACTCCATCTCTCTTCACTGAATCTAGAGCTCTGTATGTAGACTTACACAGTATCTTTGAATTTTCTATTCCCTATTATTGTACATATGTCTTCACTGCTTTGCTCACAAGTCACAAAAAAAAGCTACATCCAATCAGTGCAAGTATTATTTACAAATCCATAATCCAAGAATATGAGGAAGAAAGAACAAAAAAGAAAAATCAGGAGACTGTATCTCTGGCTTTACCCCTCTCCTTCACACCCGATTGGAGCCACTGTCTTTATACAAGGAAGTCAAGGATAAATGAGATGAGCAAGTTGACTTACATTGTGTAGAAAGTAATTCTCCCTATGCCCAGCTCTGTAGTGCGACTTTGAACACCACCGAGATAAAAGGTCTGTACATATGTGCATTGTTTTAACAAACAGCGTAAGGAAGACCCTCTAAAAGCATGGAGCTCTCAGAAGAATCAAGTCAGATCACCACATGAGGTTATTAAGTGCGGGTTCAATTTCACTTCCCACTTCTTCTCTGACGTTCTTTCTTTTCCCTCGTTCTAGAATGACATTTTCATTCTCATCTCACGTTTGAGTTACTTTCTCCACCCCCACCCCAGGAGTGTGCTTCCTCATAGTTCCTTCATTGCCTCGTGGTTTATTTATCAAGCCTCACCCTGCATTAGGCTTTTCCCTGGGAGTGTTTCATCTGTATGCTGAGGCACACCTCCCCTGGCCCGCCATTAGGTGGTCACCAGCAGCTTCCTCATTATTTCAGTCTCTCTCCACTGGCAAGAGCTGCATTCCCACAAAAAGGGAGGAAATAATAGCTGTGGATGCTAAAGTTCAGTACCTGGCTAGTTTGGCTACACAGGGCTATCACACTTGGCTGGACAATCCTCCCTGAACCCACCCATTTCTCTTGAAAAGCAGTCCAGAATCCAATGCCAATGTCAGAGAACCAGCAACGCCATATCTCAAAGAATTCTGAAAATTTTAACTGGCTTAAGACTACTAGAAAAACAAACTCAAAAAGTCCCAATATTGTCCTAACTCTCCCTGTTTCCTCCAAATTCCATTGCTATCACCACCACCAATCACCATGGCAACCCACACAAGGAAAGAGATGACAGGTTCTCATGGGCTACATGTTTAGGGTCTGGCTTGTGGTTTGTGATTTTATGATTCACATCCCCAACAAACAGGCCTCATTCAGACTCCATGATACACCCTTGAGTAATGGGTGCCCACAACACAAGTATTCCCAGACCTAGATAACCAAAGTGGAATAGATCTTATTAGTGATAATGTACCCCCAGAGTGTGCAGCTGTGTCAGAAGCATCTTAGACAGTGAGTGGAAACAGGACAGAAAAGTCCTCAAATTTGATCCTCAAATTCTGCCTTCAAGAAACAGTGTCAGGTGCCAGACAGTGAATGAGATAGGGGGAACTGGAAATCTCTTCTTTTCTGTTTCACTCCTGCTCGAATAGTAAATCTCTAAAAGTTTGAGCTATTTAAAACTCCTCAACCCATCTCCTTACCTGAACAACTTGAGCAATTAACATTTTGTTCGTTCAGTCCCCCAAAATGACAAATGAGTAATAACAGTTTCCCCTCAACCAATAGCAGCAAGCCATTCTGCTAAAATGATAGGCTAAATTACACTGTCACTAAGAAGGGAGGGATTTTTTGCAATGAGTTTATGATAAATGGCAGTTATACCTACCCACTAGAATGGTAATGCTGCCTACCAAGTGACCTGCAGTCCCTTAACCCTTTCTAGACCTCCGTGAAGACTGTGTTGTCAGTCTCAAAGACTCAAAAATGACTAACAACTCCTCCAGCAAATTGTTCAACCATTTTTATACAAGATTGGTAAGTGCTTCTACTCACCAGACTCTTCCTTCTGAAATTAGTTCTAACCACCTTGCTTTTTCTCGAGAACCCCAGTTAGCTCTCAAATGATGTTTCCTAAGGGATATGGGTCTTCCTTGCCTACAAGCAATGAACTCAGCTTTGTCTTGAATCACTTCCATGGTCACTGGATCTGTTCTGTGGTAGGTTCTACCTACTTCCTTGTTTCTATACATTGTTCCATATGTCAGCACAAGTTCTCATGAGTGGGGACCTCCAAGTCTTCATTCATACGGTTATTTTTTCTACTCAGCATGCACTGCAGTGTTCCCAATCTTTTTCATGTTGGCACACGTGGACTATTTTACTTCATATGTGTGCTAGCTAGTTTTACGTCAACTTGACATAAGCTAGAGTCATTTTAGAAGGAGGACCCTCAATGGAGAAAATGCCATCACCAGATTGGCCTGTGGACAAGCCTGTGGTGCATTTTCTTGATTAATGGCTGATGTGGAAGAGCCCAGCTCACTGTATGTGGTACCACTCCAGGCCTGGTGGTCCTGGGTGCTATAAGAAAGCAGCCTGAGCAAACCAGTAAGCAGCACTCTTCCATGGCCTCTGCTTCTCCAGGTCCCTGCCGTAAGTTCCTGTCCTGATTCCCCCTCAATAATGGACTTTTACCTGGAAGCATAAGAAGAAATAAATACTTTTCTCCCCAGGTTGCTTTCGGCTGTGGTGTTTTGTCACAGCAGCAGAAACCATAACTAGAACAACATTGGCAAACAAATGGAGCTACTACAGATTAGAGACAATTGCTCTGGGAGTTTGGAAACTTCTGGGCCTGGGCCTCACCTCCACACCCCAAAGGTGCTGTGCTTAGTAACTCAGCACACCTGAAACCATTTCAGGACACATATTTGTGCTAAGACCATTGGTACTTATACCAAAAACTGAGCTAATCCATGAAGACGGAATTACCAAGCAGGGCTCCAGTTCACACAGGTGCTATATCCAAGCAAGGACAAAGTAAACAAATCATTTTGAGAGTAATGGGTACCACAAATAAAAAGGAGGAGAGGGCAATGCATGCACTTAATAGTGAACCCTCTTCTGAGAAGTCTACTAGCTTCTTGAACTTAGCAGATGATTCTAATGAACTGAGTCAGAATTCAGCACCATCAGGAGGCAAAAGTCCCACATAGAGAACACAAGGGAAGGGTTCCGATTTGCTCTCTGGCCCCTTTTCTGAGACGCAGTTGTGATAGCTAAGTCTTTGGCACACATAGCACACTTCCCGGTGTGTTAACTCTGATACACAAACACTGATTGCTTGACACTCAAACACCACTGTACTGAGCACTTCTACATGAACTTCACACTCTGACTCCATGATTGCTCAGTGATGAGATCTGAAGACAAGACAAATTAGTCGAAGGTGATATGGGGTGAAATGCAGCTCAAAAGCAGCAGTGTGGAACTGGGCTCCTGTTCATGCTACTAAAAACACTGTCTCACTGAAGTCAGGTCAGAAAAACGCAAAACTGTAAAAAGAATTTGATATCTCACCCAAGCCTTCCTTTTCTGGAAACAGTCCTCCCTCACTAGACGCTCATGACGGCGAACACTTGATTCTCTGGATCCGAAACTAGAAAGATCTAAGTTCATAGTTGATCCTTTCTGTTGCTGACATTAAAAAAAAAAAAAACTTAGGGAGGGAATGGGTTTGATTCAGTTTACAGGCTATGACCCATCACAGAGGCGAGTTGGTGCAGGAACGCAAGGAAGATCTTACAACAGAAACCACGGAGGAACGCTGCTTGCTGGCTCACTCAGTCTTATACTGGAGTCAGCTCTCTTTATATAGCCCCAGACTGCCTGCCCAGGGAATGGTGCCACCCGAATGGGCAGGTGCTCCCACATCAGCTAACAATCAAGACAACCCCCCCTACACACACACACACACACACACACACACACACACACACACACACACAAACACAAACACACACAGAGAAAAAGACAGAGACAGAGAGAGCACTCTGATCTGGGCAGTTCCTCAGAACTCGATTGTCAGATGATTCTAGGCTGTGTCAAATTGACAGTTAAAGTTAACTGAGCCAGCACCTGCTGCCAGGAGGCCTTGTATGTTGACTGTCTCACATTCCAAAATATAAACTTATTTGATTTACACAGGCAGAAAGTGTTGTGTTGATAAAGAGTTGAAATCAGAATTACATAAAATCAGAGGGAGTCTTGGAATGACAGACTTTCCATCCAAAACTGACCTCAAAGGCAAGGAAAAGCTAGTCGCTGTGCTTCGCCCGAGCATCTAGGATCTGACTATTTATAGAAGGTCACTTAGTTCTTCCCAAACCTGAGCGCCTCAGCAGCATCTGCAGGGCGTTGTTGACTGACTGAGCACTGACGCCAGAGCTGCTCAGTCACAGGTCCCGGTGGCCTCTCAAAGTTGAAGGTTCCAACACATTCTCAGGTGACGCTCATCACTAGGGTCTAAGACTGTGAGGTCTTTAACAGATGGAGAAACTGAGGCATGACTAGTGGGTGACTTGCCTAAGATCACATTGTAAGTTTAGATCACAGCCTAGAGTTGGCTGTTTTTTAATCAAGAAGTGGTTCCTCTCACGCTTTCCTTCAAATTTTTCATATATATGTGTGCAGGCATAAATGTACATGTGTGTGTATTTATGTCTTTTGCCAGAAAGTTCGTCCATCGCTAAATTAAATGCATTGAGTTAAGAAGTGATTTGCAGTGTAAGACGGGGACTGACCATGATTCTACAATGAACTGTCTTGAAGTTGTACCTAAACCCTTCTTGGTTTTTTTTTTTTTTTTTTCACCCTTACATCTAATATTTTACTCATTCATTCCGCTTCTCTCAAGGTCAACATCAAGGAGTCTAAGGAAATCCTGTTTGACATTGGCATCCCAGTGCTACCAGAATGCTTAAGATTCACTATTTCTGTGTGATTCTCACAGTCCCTGTGTCAGAGAGAAAAACCGCTCATGTCCAGTGCAAGTTTTGCCTTGGGCTGTCAGTCTCTGCTCCTGGCCTCGAGGTTTTTGACTTGTAAAATAAGAGTAACCTCTGAGGTCCTCCTTTCAGCTGCAGCTTGCTACAGAGCTGAGGAAAAGCCCAAGCAGCTTGTCTGGACCAAAGAAAGCCTGAATGATAATGAGCCCCTTTTAGACAGCGCTTCCGTTCTGTATATCCACTAGGAAAGAACAGAAGGTCCCAGGAGGATGGTACCAGGTGGTGGAGGTGAACAGAAAATGGAAGAGAGGTAGGAAGCCTTTGGGCTGGCCCTGAAATGATGGGAACAAAGCATGAGCTCATTTGCAGCTCGTTCTATTTGCCTACTCCCCCTTCACTCTAGTAACCGTTCCAAGACTCTGGAGAGGATTTTTAAAGACTACTCCCATTTAGAATGATTTACCATTTCTACTTGGCACAAAGCAACAGAAAAGGGAGGGGGAGAGGGTGGCAAGTATTTGTACAACAGGAAAAGATGCTGGGAACCACTGCAGAATATTGCTCATTAAAACAAAATTCACTCCCTACATAGCCAAGAAACATATGCCAGCCAGAAATACTATGAAGCCCAATTCACCTCCATTTAGGTAAAAGGATGAAACTGTCAGGGGAAAAAAAAAAAAGACTCAAGGCGTTATCATTTCAGGATTAATACCTGTCAGGGGGAAAAGGAAACCAGTGTTGTAGTATAATCTGTCTGGGAGTCAAGGTCAAAAGCAAGCAGGTCCTTATTTTATTCATTTTTTTTCTGCAAGTATGGAGAAATTGCTTCTAGCAGATGGAGGCTTTTAACATAAAATAAGCTCCCATGGTTGCATTTACTTGCAACAACAAGAAATACATGGCTGCAGATGGCCATCTTTTTCTTAATTTTAAGGTAGAAGGTAAAGAAAGTTTTTCAACTTTAGTTTTTGGATTTAGTCAATCAACACTATTATTTTTTAAGCACAAACATCATTATCAGCTCCCATACTGTGTGGCTGGTGTCTGAGGTCCATGCATATTGTATGAGGGTTCTTGACAAAATGATAATGCCAGGTGTCAACAGGCACACTTCAACGGCTCCTTAAAGGAAGGTGTGCTGATGTTTCCAAATGAGTGCCTGAGCACACATTCCAGCGAAGAGCTCAGTTTGCATTTCCTGCATTCTCCTCTGCTCCAAGTGGTATATCCACACAGAAGTGGAGCTGCTTCTGCTGTGACTGGAGAGGAAAAGCTTCTGAGTTTCACCATCTTCTTCCTGAGACCTCCGATTCAGACCATGGTGATTGACAAGTAGGACATCAACTCCAAAGAGATGCTTAGCTTTGTGATTACTGTTAAGGTATGCCTCAAAGATCTTTCCCAAGCCCTCCAGGAATTTAGATACCTGGATCTTCTTCACACATGCCTACCAAGAAAGTGGACATACTGCAGTGGGCTTGAGACCAGGAAGAAAGTGGAAGAAACAGCAGGAGAAAGGATGCAGAGCCTGAGGCGAGGGTAACAACACTAATACTAACCAAAAAATCTTAGCATAAAGGCTCCTCAGGACAGAAGAGCCAGAGCCAGCCTGATGCCAGACCAAAAGGAGCCTCATTCTGGAGGTGTCATTCTAAGTTCATCAAGGCGGACTGAACATCTCAGATTCCCTCCATTCTGTCTTATCCTTTGCTTGTTATGAAGTTCAAAACCAGTCCAGCCAAATATAACAAATAAACCAGAACACTATGAAAGTATCCATGCTATAATCAGGCAAAACCCAAAAGAACTTGATTGACATAGAAAGATGTCACACCAGAAGTCCACATGAGAATAGGAAGAAGCAAAGTGCTAGAGAGGCCCACAGAAATCCACAAAGATACCCCCACAACAGACTGCTGGCAATCGTCGAGATACAGCCCGAACTGACCTACTCTGGTGATGGGATGACCAAACACCCTAATTGTCATGCTAGAAACCTCATCCAACTACTGAGGGATCTGGATGCAGAGATCCATGGCTAGGCCCTGGGTGGATCTCTGGGAGTCCAATTAGTGAGAATGAGGAGGGTTTATATGAACGAGAATTGTTGAGACCAAGGTTGGATAAAGCACAGGGACAAATAGCCAAACGAATGGAAACATATGAACTATGAACCAATGGCTAAGGGGTCACCAACTGGATCAGGCCCTCTGAATGGGTGAGACAGTTGATTGGCTTGATCTGTTTGGGAGGCATCCAGACAGTGGGACCGGGTCCTGTGCTCATTGCATGAGTTGGCTGTTTGAAACCTGGGGCCTATGCAGGATCGCTTGGCTCGGCCTGGGAGGAGGGGACTGGACCTACCTGGACTGAGTCTACCAGGTTGATCTCAGTCCACAGGGGAGGCTTTGCCCTGGAGGAGGTGGGAATGGGGGGTGGGCTGGGGGGAAGTGAGGGGGGCGGGAGGGGGGAGAACAAGGGAATCTGTGGCTGATATGTAGAACTGAATTGTAATGCAAAATAAAAATAAATAAAAAAAAAAAAAGAAGAGTCTGTGAAGGCTAGGAGCAGGGACTCCCCAGGAACTCTCAGGACAAACCCCAGATTCCCCCAAAACACACACACACACACACACACACACACACACACACACACACACACACACACACACACAGGTTGAATAACAACAAAGACAAAATACCATAATACCCTTTGTTATTAATGTTGTTATTTCAAGGAAGTGGCCCTGGGACAGGGGGAATATTGATTAACTAAAATACATTAATTTTTCTAATGTAAGTCCATGGATCTGTAGTCTCACAATAATTAACTAATATATATATATATATATATATATATATATATATATATATATATATCAGCATTTTAAATTATGGGTCAAGCACACACACATAAAGTGTGACTGACTAGGGTATTACTAAAAATTTAGCAGTGGTAAAAGTTTTCTGAAAGCACAATGACCAAAAATTAACTCAAAATCAAATATGTCGTGAACCCAGGGTTCTGGCAGAACTCACTCATGTTGCATCCTGTGACTTTATTGCAGCGTGGTTCTGAACACATGACACAAGAACTGTATTCTGTGCATGCCATCATCCCATCCAATACTGTCTGAAATATTGTTCAAATTTCACACTACTGCATATTATAAATTGCTGGGTTTTTTAATTTTTATTTATTTATATTTTATGCATGTGTGTGTGCCTACACATATGTCTGTGCACCACGAGCATTCATGGTGCCCCTGAAAACCAGAAGAGGAGCCCTGAATCCCCTGGAACTCTAGTTAAAGATACTTATGAGCGGGCATCTGTTACTGGGACCTGAGCCCAGGTCCTGTGCAAGAACAGCACCAATGGCATTGTTTTGGCTATAGATACAATGTTCCCTGGTCTTATAGAAACATAGTTAATGGTTTGTTGGGGAAAACAGTATTTTCATACATCAACATCTAAGTTTAAAACCAGTGTATCTTTGGATTGTGTTAGGATGTCTTATTTTAAAAATCCATATTTGAGTTGCTGACTTGAGTTTCATAAAAAAACAATCTCTAAATGAATTTTGGCTCAAGATTAGGACTGAATTTCCAGTAATTTCTGGAATGCCCCTAAACATATCTCTGTCATTTTGAACTGTGGATTTATGTGAAGTAGAATTCTCAGCATTGATGATTATAAAATCAAAATGTTAGTCAAATCTGGAAAACACTGAAGATGCTCTGTGTCTTGTAATATCAAATATTCAGCTAAGATCTAATAGTTTATCTAAAAGTTAAAGAGGCACATCCATTTTATTAATAATTACATTTGCTTTCTTTCATCTTTAATAGACAATAAAACGATACATACAACAAATAATTGTTTGAAATAAACTTGAAATTTGTTATAAGTGGATGTTAGATTACTTTATTGTTTTTTAATCGTGTACATGTGTAGGTGTGTGTGTACATGAGTACATAAATACAAGTGCCATCTGAGGCCAGAGGTGTCAGCTGGGCCTGGAATTACAGATGGTGGTGAGCCACCAGGTGTGGGTAATGAGAACTAAATCCAGGTCCTCTGTGACAGCAGTACGTGCTCTTAACTTCTAAGCCATTTCTCTAGCCTAGACTGTTGTATCTGTGCACCTACTCTATAGACCTGTGTCCCTGGGGTCATACATAAATTGTCCAGACACAAACCATTTGTGAATGAGCAAAACCTGACTGAGACAAGTTTTTTGTTCTTGAGCCAAATTAACAAATAGAAAGGACAAAACTGTTTCTCAGAGGTGCAAAGCCTTCCTGGCAGCTATGAACTGGATGCATGCTAAAATCACATTGTGTCTTTAGACACAGTATTAGGGTAAGGTGTTGGATTTGAGCCCTTTTATGAGGTGGAAAATTGGATACAGTTACAAGAAAGGACAGATGAGAGGGTCTGGGAACAGCATTTACAGTGACTCTCACAGGCCCTGGAGACAGGATACATGGCACGTCACAAGAAGATACCCGCTTTAGGAACTTGGCTGTTTCTTAGGATTTCAGAGTATTGTGGGCATGAATGTTACAAAGTCCTAGAACAGTGTCATTCAACACTGTACCCAGCAGTGACACATCTGGATTTTTACACTGAAAGTGACTAAAACTTAAAGTCCAATTCCTCAGTCACAGCTGCCATTCTTCAGTCTTCAGTGGGCACTAGAAATCACTACCTTGGGCAACAAGACACAGAGAGGGCCTTTCTGTGACTTCCAGTGTACTGGCAAGCAGAGCTGCTCTCAAAGCTTCAAACGAAAGAGATCTTTTGGGTCTGGTTCCCACATGCTGCAATGATAAGGGCTTCCTGTCTAAAGCTCTCAATGGAGCATCTAAAAATAAAACCAGAAGAAAGGAAAACTAAGAGTCCTGAGATCTTCTGAGTGGTTTACTTATCACAGGAGTTGAGCCCAGATTGGGATTTGGAGCTTCACACTCCCCACGTGCCCGTCTATTGCTACCATCCCAGGCTCCGGCCTACCCACAGCAGATCCCATTTCTTTCTCCCCTGGTAACACAGACCCTTTGAGCTCAGTGGCTATCAACTCCTTTGATTTCGAGAGAGACCCCCATGACAGAAGAAAGAGATATGGTTATATACAATAAAATATTCTGATGAGAGAAAAAAAAATCCCTTCCCTAATAAAAAGAAGAAGCCCTGTGAGAAGCAGAACTCTTCTCTATGCTTCTTGCTTAGTGTATAGAGATAGTGTCCAGAGCTCTGACATCCTTTTTACAGCCATGAGACATCACTCATGAGAATAAAAGGCAATATTCTAAGGGTAGGAAAACAGAAGGCTACAGAGAACTTAGGCTCTGGATGTCATTACTAAATAACTAAAGTAGAAAAAAAATATGTCTTCATATTTAAGATTCTTTGAAAGAGTTGTTACCTAAGTTCTAAAGCATTCTCAACTGATATTCTGTCTTCTATTGGTTGCTATTAAGTTTGGGTTTGTGGTGGTTTGGATGAGCAATGTCCCCCACAGGCTCAGATACTTGAATACTTGGTTCCTGGACAGTGGGGCTCTTTGGGGAGGTGTAGCCTTACTGAAGGAAGAATGTCATTGAGGACCAACTTTGAGAGTTCAGAGCCTAACCACAGTTCCAGATCACTTTCACTGCTTCATGCTGGCATGTAAAGATGTAATCTCTCAGCTTCCTACTCTGGCTGTCTGCTGCCAAGCCTCCCCAGCCATTGTGGACTTTTCCCCTGGAATTGTAGCCAAAATAAACTCGCTTTTGTAAGTCACTTTTAGTCATGACATTTTTGTTTTGTTTTGTTTTTTCAAGACAGAATTTCTCTGTGTAGTTTTGGTGCCTGTCCTGGATCTCACTCTGTAGACCAGGCTGGCCTTGAACTCACAGAGATCTGCCTGGCTCCACCTCCCGAGTGCTGGGACTAAAGGTATGCACCACCACCACCTGGATGATGTAGCCAGAGAGAAGCATCAGGCAGTCCCAATGACCGTGGAACTGTATACCTCCCTCAGGCTATCCCAGATCTCTTTTTGAGAAAGCTTCTGTTCCTGAGTGCTGGGACTACAGGTATGGTATGCCCACCCACACGGGTCTTCACTTACACTACTGACATTTTCCTGAAATCAGCTTGCTTCTCAAACTTAAATTTAAGTATTTAATTCCTATACATAGAAAACTAGCATTTTTAAAAGAATAAAAATCATAACTATTATCAGAAAATTTTCCTTTGGGACATTAACTAAGCCATCTACTTCTCATGCCACAGTTTTAGCAAATATCTCTGTTTTGAGCACCTGGGAATAGATGGTTCCTGTGATTGATGGCTCAGGCTTGCTTTGACCATTTGTTGCTACTGCTGTTTATCTGCTTCATCTAATGCTGCAAAAAGAAGGTTATCACTTATATATACTCAGTAATTAGCAAAGTTGGCATTTTCTTTAGGGTCAACCAGTTTTTAGTGAGAACTGGTGACAAAATAAATTGTCTATAAGTGTGGCAAGCCACAAGAATATGTTATAAGGAGTCCAGCTGTGTATTAAAGCTATACCTTGACCAGGCCAAGGGTCATTCAAGTGGGAAGCTATCTAGCATGGACTATTTGGTGTTACACAGCTTAATATTCAGCTGTGCCTTGTTATGAATATCTTGTGCTCACAATTTCCATAGAATGTGTGTGTGAACTTCCTGCTCAGGCCAATACTTGGATAAGGTCACATAGGCAAAGCCAAGCAGGTGGCAGATGCATAGCTTTGTTTCTTGTGCAAATGAAGCTCAGACCATCCCCTTGCCTTGAGGCCTAGTGGCTCTTCAGTGCAAATGACTGAGAACAAAGGAGGTTATATCAAGGTGGAAGGTAGGGTGGAGCAACATTCCTGAGGAGGCAGAGAACCCTGTGACTAGGAGAAGAGACAGGCATTTTCTGTGGAGGCAGACAGAGCAGCATCACCAGAGAGAAGGGAAGAACACAGAGGTTTTATAGATGGTAAGGCAGAACTCTTGTAGAGTTCATCAGAGCCAAGAGTAGAGAGCAAGTAGAGATGGAGGGCGAAGAAACAGAGGACAAAGATGAGGCTGGATGCATAAGAGCTTAGCCATTAGCAGGACTATCAGAGGGCAGTAAATGAGGGGACAAAGAGGAACTGAGTGTCAGGATGGAAGTGAAGCTATTAAGACAGGATTTCATCCCAGAGAAATAAAGTAGATGGACAAAGAGCTTGGTGTATCTAGATTTATTCCTGCCCTGAATGCCTGATGGAGCTGTAGCTGTAAAGATAGAATTTTGTCTTAGAGGAATAAAGTTAACAGACATGAGAGCATAGTGTACCTAGATTTTTTTTTTTCCTTCAGTTATCCCACGCTGGATGTAGCATCTTCCCCAGACTCTGGGCAATCCATACACAGGATTGCACAGAAGGCTGGCATGTTCTGCGGCTTCCGTGTTGTCTTGTTTAAGACCCTTTGTAACACAAATTTTAAAAGGTCTTAAAAAAAAAAACAAAACTAAGTGCCAGCTATTGGGGTAAATTCTGAAAAGTTAGAGAGATAGAACAAGCCACAGGTAACCTCACCTCGCCAACTTCTCAGCCAGTCCCGTTTCCTCGAACTGGAAGCCTCTGAGTCCTCATCCAAATGGATCTCAGCTGAACTACTGCTAAAAGCCTAAAAGCTTAAAAGCCTCTACTTCCTGGTCCTCACGCCTTATATACCTTCCTGTTCCTGCCATCACTTCCTGTGATTAAAGGTGTGTGCCACCATGCCTGGCTCTGTTTCCAGGGTGACCTTGAACTCATAGAGATCTGAATGGATCTCTGCCTCTGAAATGATAGGATTAAAGGTGTGTGTGCCACCATTTTCTGGCCTCTATGTCTAATCTAGTGGCTGTTCTGTTCTCTGACCCTCAGGTAAGTTTATTAGGGTGCACAATATATCAACCACAACCCTTTGATGGTTAGTGCTGTTAACTTGACAGGCTCTGGAATTTCCTGGGTGATGGTCCTCTGGGCACGCCTGTGAGGCATTGTGTTAACTACATTAGTTGATGTGTGAAGACCTGACTACTGTGAGTGGCACCATTCCCTAACTAGGAATCCTGACCTACAAATATGGAGAAAGGGGACAACATGAATTGATCATTCTCTGCTGTCTGGTTGCAGGTATGATGTGACTAGCTGCTCCACGCTCCTACTACTGTACCTTCTCTACCACACAGGATTGTGCCCTGGAGCCATAAGCCAAAATAAACCTTTCTGCCTTCAGTTGCTTCTGACAGAATTGTTTTTAGTTACACTTGTGTATTTATTTATAAACATGTGTTCCTTTGTTTTTAATTTATTTATTTAATTATGTACAGGAGTAGAATCCAGAGGACAATTTGAGGGTTCTCCTTCCACCAGGTGGTTCTTGGGGATTAAACTTAAGTCATCAAGCTGTGGTAGCAAGTGCCACAGCTTGAGTTATATCACTGGTTCCTGTTAGAGTATTTTGTCACAGCGACAGGAAAAGAAACTAAGACTGACCCAGGCAGAGTGCTCTTGAGAAGCAACTGTTAATTTGCACACTGTTGGCTTTAAAGATGCCTTGCATGTCTTTCCCTTTCAGTGATCCATTCTGTGATCCCTCTGTGTCTGACTCTCTCGGGCCAGACTCTAGACATAACATTGGTTATCTTCCACCATGCCCCCTGTATTTCTTCACACCTTTATGCTCCATCTTCTGTTGTCCCTGACATTTTCAATCCTTGGTACCACTACTCTGCTGTTGACATCCCTGTTCCTGAAAATGTAAACTGGCAATATCACGCCCTTTGCCACTAAGACTCTTGTGAGGAAAAAAATAACACCACCTTGAGACAGATCTTGGAAAGGTGGGAAGTGCTGTGTGGCGGACAGATGACATCATCTAAGCCAAGAGGGATTATGAGCTGCACACCCCAGACCACCTATCTCACAACCAATTGCATGCCACATGACTTTGGGGAAGTTAAAATACTTTGTCTCTGTTTTTTCCTCTAGAAGATAGCATCTACCAACTGGAATTGTTGAGGATTGGATGGGTTAATACATGCAAACTACCGAGAACAGTGCCCGGTGTGTAGCAAGCTCTGAAAATGTTGTTAGCTGTGATCCATGTCACCATGTTCCAAGAACAATGGCTAAAAGAACAGGGTCTGGAGTCCTGGACATTTGATTTCACATCCCAGCCCAGTGACTCACTAATGGTGTGTAAACAGGTCACAAATCCCATCACATTGCTCTCCCTGTGACCAGAAAACGCTGCTTCCTTATCTCCCTCATGAACCTTTTTCCTCCCTCACACAAGCCCTTAGCCCCTAGGCCACAAAATGAGGAAAATTAAGCAGTGAAACCTGAACACAGCCTTCCCTAGAAAATCTGGATGGATACTAGCATGGAACAGTCCTGAGCCAGGCTCCCTCATACTCACTATCAGTACCAGGCACAGATTTCCACCCCAGGCAGGCTGCTCTGCAAAACTAGGAATATGGGAGGGTAAGTAAGGAGCCCAGTGGTGCTGTGGGAAAGCAGGCAGGGAGGGGATAACAGGGCATATTCCTAGGACACAGACTTCAGGGTCACTACACAAGGCCCTGCCACCTACTGCTTCTACCATCTCACCCTAGACTGACCGAGGGACAGACCACTTCTGGTTTCCACTGACCTCTGAAAAGGCCATGGGGACCTCCCACTTGTTCTTTATCAGTGCCTGGCACATCCTGAAGCCTAGTTCTGATGGTGACCTGGGTCTTGATGGTTCTCAGCTAACCTGGTCTCACATTTGCTCCTGCTAAGGCTGTAGAGTCCAAGGAAGCAAGTGAGAGGCACATCTAGGCTGAATAGAATGGAGGTCCCTCAGACAAGCTCCTCTGAGACCACACTTGAGTCCACTCCACATTTCAAGGACACGGGAGGCAACTTGCAAACTAAGCCGAGGTCTTCCACATACTGCTCTCCCAGGAGGGAAGCCTGGCGCTGTCTCTGTCTAGAGCTCTGAATGGGCCTTAGGTCTAAAACCCTCTGAGCTTGCTCCTCCTTGCTCTCTGTACCCCAAGTCTACAACAGGTCCTCAAGACCCCAAAACCCACCTGGCCTCTCTTACCTTACAAATGCTCAGCCAGGAAATGGGAAGCTACCTCCCTCCCTCTGCATCAACTCAGGGTTTCCTTCCCTAGCCTAGGATGCAAGACCCACCTCCCCCCAGCATCAGGAAAAGGCCCTGCCAAAGTTCACTAGAGATTCCGGACACACTAAAACCCTCAGTAACTGGCCAGTCCCCATCTTTCCCCCTCGCTTTACCTGTCCCGCTGGAGCCTGGCTCTCATCTTACCCTTTGGTCCCTGAGCTTCATTCTGGAATGTGCTCCCAACACCCCACCTTCCACCTGAAGCAGGCAATGGATTCGGGGCTAACTTGAGGAGTCGGTAAAGTTTCCAGAAGTCCAAAAGAATAAAGTGTGTTTTGTGATTTTTCAGAACATTACCCCTACTGCATGTGTCAACTTGGGCAAGTTTCAGAATTATTTTTTTGAGTCCTAGCTTCATCATCTGAAGAAAAATAAATTATAGGGGCACTGAACCGTAGCATAATTGGAACAACTAAGATTTTGTGTGCAAACAACAACATATAAGCAAATGTTCATAGTAGCAAACAGAACAAGGGACCATCAACCATGATGGGCCAACAAATGTACTGGAACAACAGAATACTACCGATAATAACAATGAATGAACTAGGGCCAGGAATTTAAGCACAGATGGTAGAGTGCCTGCCTAGCGTGCCCAAAGCTCAGCTGAGCGACAGCTGCACATGCCTATAATCCCAGCACTTGCTGGGTGGAGGTAGGAGGAACAGAAATTTCAGGTCATTGATTCAAAGCCACTCTGGGCTGCATGAGACCTTAACTTAAAAATAAATAACTTCTCATAGATGGTGCATGACGGGTAAACCTCAAAAATTACACGACATGGAAGAAGTCAGGCTGAAGTCAAACCAAAGACCATAGAGCGCATGATCATTTTCAGGC